>NC_137864.1:25549262-25646762 GCF_963924005.1 Protomyctophum bolini
TGAATTATAGCCTATATCAGATGAAAATAAATTTCTCCAATCCATTACTGTACATAATACTACATATGCAAATATATCAATTTATAAGCAAAGCATTTTATAGATTTATTTTACTTTTATTTGTATGACATAATTATAACTACTATTGATGATATTCAGACCGCGGCCATCTTGCCAGCAAGGTGCTAACTAGGTGCAACTTCCCATTGACAGCCCATTCATCCAAACAGAAAAGTCCTATCTTATTGTATTAAACAATGTAAAAATTACCAACATTGCAACTGTGCAAAAAGCTTGAATTATTCTCTTTCTATCTGCAAAGTGTTTGTTTAATACAAATCCACTGTAGACATGTTATGAGCTACTTCCTGTCAAGAAATTATGTGCAGGTTATTTTTTTGTGTCAGAGTTTGGGAGTGCTCGTTGTAAGGAATTTCTTGCAGGTGATGTATTGGAGTTTGGAAGCACTCGTTTTTGTAAAGCAGCCTCCTGCTGCCTCCTGCATTATGTGCAAATTCAAAACAGGTGGTACGCAGAGCTGTTGAGTGATATCCAACGAGCACTCCCAAACTCTGACACTTAGGAAAAAATAACCTGCACATCATTTCTTGACAGGAAGTAGCTCATAACATGTCTATGGTGGACTTTTATGAAACAAAAACTTTACAGATTGAAAGAGGATAATTCAAGCTTCCCGTACAGCTGCAATGTTGGTGAGTTTGACGTTGTTTAATACAATCAGATAGGACCTTTCTGTTTGGGTGAATGGGCTGTCTATGGGAAGTTGCACCTATAGTTAGCACCTTGCTGGCAAGATGGCCGCGGTCTGAATATCGTCACTTAAGTAGGCCTACACCAAGCATTCTCTTTCTTCATGTATCTTCTTACAAACATACTGGAAGAATGACATTTGTGATGATGCCGTTCATAAAATTAATGGTTGGCTTCCCTTTTACACATTCTACACTATTTCACATTGACTCTTTTTTAGCTTTTAACCAGTGTAAGGTGGGGTAGCTCTCCTAAGCACAGCAACACCATTACTGAGAATGCAATGTTAGCTTACCTTGTGTGAAGGCCTTGATGCTATCATTGCCCAGGGCGGTGTTTATGATGAATCCATGCAGGGGAGCCTCAGCAATGTTGTACTTCAAGACTTTGCGCTGGCTGTCTCTGTCTTCAGACTTCAGGGCCTTGCTGGTGATCAGGAATCCCACGTGTCCGGACTGGAGCACCCTTAGTGTGGCGGCAGCCTTGTTCACTACAATCTGTGGGACCCCGTTGTCCACCGTGTTAATATGAATAGTCATCATCTGGGGCTTGCGTGTTTCGTAGATGGTGTCAGGGAAGACGTAGAAGTCAGTGTGCGTGCCATCCGTGACTGTGAAGGAGAAGCTATCCTCATTGGTCTCTGTGCCGTCATGCTTATACGTAATGAGGTTCTCATTCAGGTCTTGCTTGGTGAATGTGGTGATCGGTTGGGTGTTGTTAAAAAGCAGCTGCCCGTGGACTGGCACTTGGGTGACTATGAAGCGTAGCAGGTTGTCAGGTGTATCGCGATCCTCTACCGTCAATTCAAATGGTGTGATGAGTTTGGCTTCTCCCTCTCCCAAAAATAGTTTGCTGATGGCCAAGACAGGTTTTTTATTGTCTACATCAGTGATGGACACTCTGAATGTACGGAAGACGGGATTGTAACCATCAGTAACTTCAAACTCGAAGCTGTCCATCTTCATCTCATCGTCAGAGGTATGGATGTAATAGATCTTGTTGCCAGCGAGCTGCATTTGAGTGAAGGTGGAGATAGGAACACCTGGGAAGTCAGTGCACTCCAGATGACCCCTGCTGGGTGCTCGAGTGATGCTGAAGGTGAGGTATTCATCAGGACTGTTGATGTCAGTGGTGCTGAGCAGGTCAGTAGTAAGAGTTACTTTGCCTCCTTCTTTGAGAGTCACGCCTTTGTTGATGACATCTGGGAAGACCATGTCAATGCTTCCAATGTTGATGTAGAAGTAGCGGTCAATGAGAGGGTTAATTCCGTCTGTGACATCAAACTTCAGCAAGTCGCGGATTCCCTCTTGACCTGTGTGCACATACTGAATGAGATGTTTGTCAATTGCATCCTGTGTGAAGTTCATCCCAAGGGTGATATTGCCCAAAACATTCCCAAACTTGGATATGCGCTGAAGGTAGCCTTGGCTTGGGCCATAGCGTACAATGTATGTCAGCTCTTTGTCTTCAGAGTCAAGGTCTGTGGCCTTCAAAACATTGTTATTGATTATTTTGGTCTCACTAATCTCAACTTCAAGACCATCGTTTATTGTCATTCTTGGTGTCTCATCATCAACAGGAATAACCATGATGATAACCTTTTTTTCCACAGTGTGCTTCCCATCTGAAAGCCTGATTTCAAAGCTGTCCTCCTTGGTCTCTGAGTCATCATGTTCATACACAATGTTAGATGACTCCTTGATTTGTTCCAGATTGAATTTGTCAACTGGGAGTGTGCCAGTGGTGAGCTGCTGAACAATTGTGCCATGCTCAGGGTACTTGATGATCTCAAAGTCCAACTCATCCCCGGGGATATCAGCATCAGCTGCATTCAGGATGGGCGTGTCAATGACCAGACTCATGCCTTCCATTACTACAAACTCGCGGATGAAAATCTCCGGTTTTTCGTCATTAGCTGGAATGATAACAATGGGGAAGAAGTGGCGCTCAGAGAAGTTGATACCATCTGAACAGCGGAAGGTGAAGCGATCTTCAACAGGTTCCACACCTTTGTGAATGCTCTGGACATAGTAGATATGACCAAGGCCAATGTCTTTAATGCTAAAGGCAGTGATGGCCGTGCCTGCCCTGGACTTCTCAGAGCCTGGGGCTGGGGCAATATTCTCCACATAGCCAGATGTTGGCTGGACGATGATGGTGCACAAAATATCCTCATTGTCTGTGTCGATATCCTCAGCCTCGATGTGCTCCAGAGTAATGACATTCTTCTCTCCTTCAATCACCACAAACTGCTCTCCAACACTGACAATAGGTGGGATACTGTCAAGGGGGAGGATGGTAACGTGAACCCTCACACCTTGAACCTTGTTTCCCCCGACAACCCATTGGTCCGACATATCAGACAGGGTGAGGTTGAAGGAGTCATATTCCTTAAATGGTCCAATTTCACCTGATGTGTGGGCATACACCACCACCCCATTGATAAGGTCCTGCTGAGTGAATCTCTCAGCAGGTCCCCCGTTCACCAGGATCTCCCCCAGCCTGGGAGGCTCCTCGACGATGAAAGTGAGCAGAAGGTCATCTGTGTCGTCGTCACGACCCTGAATGACGTTGGTCGTAATTTCTGTTGCTCCGTTCTCCAGCACGTCGATGGCAGACCCCAGCAGGCCAGCCGGGAGCATGATTGTGGGGGCCTCATCATCAACGGGTTCAATGGCAATCTTAATTATGATGGGCACCTCATGAAAGCCATCACTGACATCAACCTTGATGGTATCACTGAGGGATTCATCTCCGCGATGAATGTAAGTCAGATGGCCATTTGCTATGTCTTCCAGCAAAAATGTCTCACCATTTGACATGGCAATACCTAAATACTGCAATTGCCCAAAGAGGGGAATCTGGGTCACAGTGAACTCGATATTTTCATCATCGGTATCCTGGTCTGTGGCATGCAACTCTTTCTTAGTGATGACATAAGAGTTTCTCTCCAGAACAGTGAACCCAGTGTTGGTGATTGCGGGGGGTTTGTTGTCAACTGGCTGTAAAAAAATGGTGAATAGCCCATCTACTGAGTTACCAGCAGTGTCCTCCACAAGGAATGTGAATTGAACAACTTTTGGAGTGATGCCCAGTTCCTGGTCAGGGGGCTTGTAAGCCACTTTGTGGTGATTGACCTGGGCCTGTGTGAACTCGGAAACGGCAATGTCAGGGCTGTCAGTCAGAACAATGTCACCCAGAGGGGCTGGGTTGTTCTCATCTGTGTCTGTGGGGGGGTTTATGACGCTGTACTTCAGGTCTCTGTCATCTGAATCCAGATCTGTATAACGCAACAATTTATTTTTGAAGTGTGTCAGCTCATACTCTTGCACTGCCATGTGAAGGGTGGTGCCCGGATAGAGCTCTGGGGGGAGGTCATCAACAGGGTGGATCTTTATGGTGAAAACATGCTCGCCTGACTGGTTCGGGGGATCATTATCATCTTGGACCCGGAATACAAACTGGTCATTTACAGTGGTGGTGCTGTGGGGGCCAATGTGGCGGTAGAAGAGCTTTCCATCCATTATATCTTGCTGAAACCACTCGGACACCACCTGCTCAAACATCTCATCTGTCGCACTGAACTTCCAGAGAGAGGGGTCAGAGGGGGGCTCAACTTGCCTGAGAAGCAGCTCTCCCACAGTTGAGTATGGAGCTTCCAGAATAAATTTTATGGTAGAGTCTTCTGAATCAATATCGGTGGCACTCAGAATGAACGGGGAGAGCTGCATGACCTCATTTTTAAACAGCACCAGGCCAGTGTTGGCATTGATAATGGGGGGCTCGTCATCGGTGGGGGCAATAGTGATGGGGAACAAAAACTCCACCTCGTTCTTGCCGTCAGTCATTCTAAAGATAATATTGTCACTGTAAGTGTCACTGCCATCATGCTGGTACACCACAATACCAGCATCTAAATCGGCAGGTGTGAAGAATTTCCTACGGCTGCCAAGTACGGTTAGCTCTCCGTGTTTTAAGCCATCTACAACAGCAATTTGTACGTCCTCTAGGTTATCCTCATCACTGATCTCTAAATTCTGGGAGCTGGACAGAGCTCTGGACTGCCCTTCAAACAATAGCTGCCCTGTATTTTTGGTCGCCACAGGGGCCAACGTATTCATAGGCTTCACCACTATCATAAAAGCGAAGCTTTCAGACACAGCTCCATCAGTGTCTACGATTTCAAAATCAAGCTGGAAAATCCTCTCTACCTCTGAGTCCACTGAGGGGGGCTTGTAAGCTATTTTAAGGTCTTTTATGTCTCTCTGATAGAAGGATGTGATGGGAAGGTTCTGATCGTCTGTGCTGATGAAGTAGCCCTGCTGATAGCCCAGAGGTGAAGTCATGTTGAAAATTAAATCATCTTGATCGGATTCAACATCCTCAGCGGCCAGCATATCACTCGTTATTGCTGTCATCACAAATTGATCAATCTCCATCATCATCATAGCTACAAAGCTGGGCTTAGGGGCAGTGTTCTCGGTTCCCTCTCTTATTCTAACCATCATCTGGAAATGCTCTTGCATTATGGCATTGCCCTCATTGTCCTGCAGCTCTACCATCATTGGAATATAATCTCTATTTGGTGACTTGGTCGTTGCAGTGTGCTTGTAGCGAATGCCCTGCTTAACAAATTCATCACAGTCAATCATCTGGCCATTGGGGGGGTTATTCAAAAGTGTGCCATACCTGGGGAGTCCTCCGGCGCCAACCAGAGTGGTCATCTTACACTGTGTCACACCTTCCTCGTAGGAAAACTCCAGACCTTTTTTGTCAATGGGGTTGCTGTCGCTGTTAAGTTTCTCCACATTGAGTGGCATATTCCTGGTGAGGATCTCGAGCTGCTGGAATACCACCTCCACCTCCAGCATGAAGGGGATGATGACCGTGTCTGTATGGGAGTCATATCGCAGCTGGAGCTTTACCCGATCCTTGCTGGGACTCCGGGAGCCAAAGTGAGTGTATTTCACCTCATCAGCTCCGAATTCACAGGGGAACTTTTTCGGGCTCAGCATTCCAGGTGTCTGGGCCAGCGGGTCATTGTCCAAAACAGTGATGTGACACCGGTCACCAGGCTGCACCTCGGTCACCAGGTCATTGACAGGGTCCAAATACACAGACCTCCCAAAGGGAACCCTAATTCCATTGTTGGCGATGACGATGTTGTCCTCATCAGGTCCAGTTCTATGGCGATAAAGGAAAGCCGGGTCAAATGGCTCTGCATCCACTGAAGCAAAGAAGCCCAGAGCAAAAGTAACAAGGAGACATCTGAAAAGCTCCCGTGTTTTACAGGTCCCTGAGCTTTGCAGACAACCAGCCATGTCCGCTGCTAGTTGTCTTGCAATTTGTTTTAGGAGTCAGCAGAAATAGACAGACTCCTATCCCCCAAATAAATAAAATTCTCTCTCTCTCTCTCTCTCTCTCTCTCTCTCTCTCTCTCTCTCTCTCTTTCTCTTGCTCTCTTTCTCTTGCTCTCTGTCTCTCTCCTCACAGGCTCCCTCACGCATCCACCGTGCCACACAACTGCAGTGAATGTTATAGGGCTGTGCAGGTAATACTAACACAGAAGACTGTGACTAGACCCCAGACTCCTCCTTCTGTCAGGCCAGGGAGGGAGCCTCCTACCCCCATGGCTAATTTAAGAAAGTCCATTGGATGGGATGTAAAAGTCCCCCCACCCCCTCCACACACACACACACACACACACACACACACACACACACACACACACACACACACACACACACACACACACGCATGCGCGCGCGCGCGCACACACACACACACACACACACACACACACACACACACACACACACACACACACACACACACACACACACAAACCCCTACCCCCCAAATTCACCCTTTTTCTCTTTTACAATAGTCATGTCTGTGACTTGGGAAGCTTTTTCCTTAATTTAACCAATATATCCAATTAGTTGTTCATTAGCATTATTTAATTTCTTCATGGGTGCATGCTATGTCATTTCTATCTAATGTGTTTACTTGTCACTAAGTTGTATATAGTAGTATACATAGATGTCATGTCAGAAAAGGATGAAAATAAATATTTCTATTCAATTTATGTAAAATTAAGATGTTCTGAATTTAATGTACACTTGCAGTGGCAGATGTGTTGCATGTCAACACAACAGTAATTTCCATGCTAATAATGAGCTCAGCTAACAGTATGGCAAACAGTCAATGGAGCAACTGACTCTTTTTTTGTGTGAGTGTGATAACAAGCAAAACACAATTTGGCAAGACACATATACTGTACAGTATATATGAACCTTTATTGAGAAAAGGATATCCCCTTGAGATGTATATGTAGGTCCAACAACATACAGCAAATACAGAACAATACAAACATTCATGCATATAGTTTTGCATACATAAACAAGGACAAAAACAAACAAAATACTGTATATATAATAACATAATATCACTGGTAACCAAATTTTTAACAACAGTTTCTTTGTTAAAGTGATAGAGCCATCACAATTAAAGCGGCAGTGGACATCAATAATGACTAAAGACATGGACGCAGACAGAGCTCTAAAGCAACCTGCCTATAGCAGTTTAGTCATCACTTTGAAGTGAGCTCTGTGTTCATATCGTTGCTGATCTGCCTGCTAATTTCACACTGTGCTTCACATGAACAGAGGGGTCTTTGAAGAGGGCTCTGGGCTGTGTTAATGATCCACGTCATCTCTTTTATCATATTCCCATCAGAGTTCCCCTGACCAAGGTCATACATGGACATCCCTTCACTCTCCAAAGTCATAACCCCGTGTGTGGGATCTTAATCACTTAAACTCTACTTCATTGAACGGTCTTCCAGGGCTCTACACTAGGACCCCTCCTTTTTCCTCTCTACACCAAAATATCATCACAGAGATTAGCTGCATGTTTGCCCCCATAATAGGGAATGTGGTTAATAGGACACATAATAGAATAGCTTTCTACTACATTCTCTTACATACCGCACAAAAACGGGGCCAAGTGGTTTAGAGTGACAACCAAAACATCACACGTTTGATCGCCACAGAAAATCACTGTCAAAGTGTCCTGTAACTCCTGACTCATGGATAACAAATATGTGACTATAAAACATACATCTAACCTCTGAAGAAATTAGAATACATTATGTATTCTAATTCTGTCATATCCGTCAACAAGTCTATAACAAGTCTATAACGACAGATCTACAGTATATATCTATTAAAACAAAAACAAAAAGTGAAAATGTGTTTGTTCAGATGATAATTTATTTTGAGCAGTAGCCAGGATGAGACTCTTTCTATTAAACCTGCACCAGCACAGGAAAATGAAACAACACAAAGTACAAAGACCTCCCTGACAGGGTGTTCCAAAACGTTATGGTCTGCTCAGCTTAGCAGGACAGACAGGTGTATGGATACACAGGAAAGAAACGCCACTGAAATGGTGAAATACTCATATAAAATGTAATAACAATACAAATACATCCTTTTTTTAAGGCTACATTATTTAGCTGTATGACATTTATTTGCACATAAAAACGGAACAGCTAGAGTAAACGAAATTATAAAAGTATAAAATTTAAAAAAAGAAGCAAAAACATGCAAACAAAAACAAATAAAGAAGAGATGAGAAACAAATTTGGTGCAGGAACAACACCAGTGGGAGCAGGAAATAAACCCCATAGACGGGGGGACAGGGGTTTATTTCTCAATAAGGACCAGCTCCCAGAAATAAAAATGTATACATTGACAAAAGTAACAACGAAACGATTTGATTTATTTTAATAAGATAATTTTTTTTACGAAAAGTAGACTAGAAGTTGGTCGGGAGTGTTGGCGGTATATGCTGGTAACACGCGCGAGTCATGTCCCTGTTACAATGCGTTAGACCCCTTGGAGATGGATTGCTGAGGTGGAGCGCCGTACCTACAGTGCCATCAGCTCCCAGTACTTCACCTACCATCAGCTCCCAGTACTTCACCTGTACCATCAACACCTACCATCAGCTCCCAGTACTTCACCTGTACCATCAACACCTACCATCAGCTCCCAGTACTTCACCTGTACCAGTGTACCATCAACACCTACCATCAGCTCCCAGTACTTGCCGCATGACTTTCCGCACCCAAGCCGTGCTACTCATATGTTGAGTTGGCACTGCCCGGGATCGAACCCATGACTTGTGGTTCAAAGAGAGAGAGCTCATCCGACCCGGACATGTTGTTTCCTTCTCAGAAAACAATGATTAAATGAATCAACATTATTGTTGTTTTGCTGTACATTAGCTTAAATTACATTGTGTTTTGTTTACATGGCTGCAAAATGTTGGATACGGCAAAAATCAAGCAGCCAGGTGTCTTTGATTTGATTAGACAGCGTCTGCTATTGAGCACACAATCTGTCATTGTGCTGTTCAAAAACAACAGAACGATAAATTCAGTGATTGACCATTGACTATATAATCGATTCAAGGCTATAGAATATTGAATATTGATCAGAATCAAGCAACCAAGCTGGGTAATAATCTGGGACTTTAGCTTAATGAATAAAATTTACATACCATAAGATTGTCTAATACTCTAATATATTTTGAATTATCCTTTGGCAAATCAGCAACATATTTTTGACCTGGGTAATTGATATAACATTCTACCTGATGTGTAGAAATGTTATTTGTGTAAATCGGTTCAACGTACCGTACCCACTGGCTCATCTTACCCCGTTCTCCCCTATAGCGGAAACATGAGGGATGTCCCTGTTGAAGTCATGGTGACAAAGCACAACATGGAGAGAAACTGAGCTGTCATATTTTGGATGTGGTGAATGTGAGAATGTGTGCTCAGTGTGGTGCACAAGGTCATGTTAAGATAAAAATACTTGGTGGCCATTTATGGAGCATCATTTGAGATGGGCATCAGACATGGTGCTGTGCAGTATGCGTTGCACGTCACACACTCACATATTTTCCTCGCTGTTGCTGTACAATCTTTTTGATTTTTCAAACATGCATAGTAGTGGGATTCAATGAAAGCAGACTGAGTTCTCTGTAGAAGGACATCAATGACAAAAATCTAAATGTAAACCTGAAATAGGCTAGATGTCTGTTTCATTGACTCTTCATTTCTACCCTTAAATAAAATGGTGGCCTGTACTACAGAGAGAGACGCCATGAGACAATATTTCATATTGCAGGGAGGGTGGGGCTATTGAAAAGTGTGTCACTGAACAACGAATGGCTCACCGAAAGAGGTTGGAACTTCAATAATGATAATGAAAATAGGAGTATGTGAATGAGAGGGAGGCACTGTACGTCACATACAGTAGAACCTCTCTGGAATGGACGTCCCCTTTAGTGTGCACTGAATATCCTGGATGCCACATGCCTTCAAACATTCTGCATCATGTCTTTTTTATCCCCCCCCCGACCCCCTTAAATAAGTTTTGCCCTGGCCTCCTCACCCTGCCAGCCATGGAATGAACACGTACTGGAGGGTGCAATTATAGATGGTAACACACACACACAGTTTCATTCACTTCGCTGCTTTGTAGTAAACAGCTATTGTTTAGCATTGCAGAATATGATGATCTATGGCTAATTTGGCTATAGTGCTGAAAAAAGCATACCATATTGAGATGAACAATTATGCTCTTGTTACGTATGACGGTGTCGCACACAGGAAAGAGCTGAGGTCTTGCTCAAGGGCACATACCCGTCATTAGTTCTAGTTGGCTATACAGACTTTATTTATGGTTGTAAACCATTCTTTTAGACACCCTCATTAACCTGTCTGTATGCACACTAATTAAGAGGTTTCACCTTCTGTCTACTCCAGATCTTCTGTTGATTAGGGTCGGGGGTAAAGAGACAATGACAGGGAAGAGAAGTTGAATTTGGTCAGATCCTGCTGACCACTCTCATCTTCTCTTCTTCGTCCAGAACAGCTCACGCAGACAGGAGACCATAATGACCTCATAACGGAATGGGAAACAAAGGCTAAGTGGTTCCAGTCATCTATCCCTCAAACTGCCACCCAGGGCAAAACTGGGAATTTATAACCGTCTTCCTGCTTCCTGCAGATCATTTACCAATGGATATGTGGGTCACGCTGGCTCGTTGGAGAAGTGAAAACTAAAACCAAAAAGATAGATAGATGGAAACATCAGCTGTCAGTAAATTATTAAATAGAATAATTAACGTCCTACCAGAGCATATAAGGAGACACAAATATTAATATTATAATAATACATTTTGATTGAATCTCGCAATTAACCAAGAGGCTATACTATATGTATGCAGACAATGACATATCTTGTTCACTTGTTCTTATTTTAATTACATTTATTCTTGGATTTGCATGTTTTCATTTTTCCTCCTGACCACACACGTTAAGAATGTGATTTAGATTGTGTTTAGACAGATGGTAGATTCGATGATTTCCTAGTATCCTAGTCTCTCTGAGGCCCTACATGGTTATCTCTGCTCTACATATGTGATTATTTATAATAAGCATGTGTGAGTCATTGAATGAGAAGCTAAATGCCTACATTGTAATTGTAGACAAATAGTGTCTGTAATACAGAATATCCTGTACTGTACATGAACGCACAAACTGTCTTTTTTAAGTATCAATGTTGTTCTCAGACTTATGTTATATATATTTGTCCTTATTCCTTTGCTGAAACGAGAGTCAAAGAGATTCGTAGTGAGCGTTGACAGTGAGGAATTGATCAGCACAGCAACTTCCTCTCAAAGTCTCACACCTGTGCCAGAAGTGTCTGTCCAGGCTAGAACATGTTCCGCACACAGACCTTGGCCAAGAGCATGAAACACTCCATGCATCATAGGAGGCCACCATGGCCTTGTGATGTCAAGGCCACGGTGTGCAATGTCTATCCACATTGAAAAGTAAACATGCAGCATGTGACGGTGTGACTGTGATCTAAATGATAAACAATGAGTGTTGCTCTTTTAAATCACACATACTGTACAATATTTTTAGGTGAATATATTAAATTGTATTTGACTATTTATATAGTAAAATGTCATTACACTGGCCAATAAGGTCTTCCCAAACTTTTTTAGTTATTGAAATAATAACTACCAATTTCATAAATGTAACAGTTCTGCAGGTCATCTTTGCATTCCTGACATATCTGTAAGACTATCGTTTTGAACATCTCACAACCTGGCTGCTTTATACAGGGTGTTGATGAATGGCTGAGCCCAGCTGTGCAGGACATTTGTAAGTATCACTGTCAAAAGGAAACACAAGAATGTGTGAATGCAAGTGTGTGTGTGTGTGTGTGTGTGTGTGTGTGTGTGTGTGTGTGTGTGTGTGTGTGTGTGTGTGTGTGTGTGCGTGCGTGCGTGCCCACGCCACCACTATACCTCGCTAACAGACATCAAATTGCCATATTGTCAATACAGTTCATAGTACTCACTGCAGTGAATCTCTGTTTGACATGAACCCATGGCCATACCTGTTTTTCATTGTGCATTTGTTGGTCAATGAAAAACAGGAGAAATATATGGGAATGTCTAGATAATCATGGTTACTAATTAAGAATCACAGTTAATTCTTGGAGCCACCCCTTGTCACCAGATGGGGCTGATGGCTTTGTTCACATTCAGTATAAAATACATCATTACCTGTTATCTCACTTATACAGTACTGTACTTGATAAAGACTTTTAACAGTCCTGCTTGCAGTGTCGCTGAATAAAAGTCTTCTGACCTCACTGACACCAGATTTATAGTTTAACTTGTGCTTCTCAACTTAAGAAGTTCTGTTGTTTCAGCGCGACCTCGCCCTCTCTATAGAAAAAGAAAAGACGTAAAACACTTGTCCTTGACAATATAGAAACACCATGACCACATTATGTCCTAGCACCTTTAATAATGTCCTTAAGTAGGCTATATATAATGCAGAGTACACAGCGGCTGCTATGCTCACACATCTTATACTGTAGGCTATATATCGTATTCTTATATCTCAGGTACATATATATATTTTTTTTTCTTTGTGGCAAAAGCTTGTTTACCCACACAGAAGAAAACCCTTTACCTGTACTTTTTTGTGGTAAAAACGCTCAAACTTTCTTTATTTTTCTTTATCACCCCCCCTCTCTCTTCCCTGTCTTAGTTTTTATTGAAAAAAAATACACGATGGGAACTACGCACAACAATTTCACCCACTTTTTTACATGTAAAACTGATGTGACAATGGTCACCTCTGACAAACTCCTTATCCCCTTCAGAATCCCCCCCCCCCTCTCTCCAATGCCCACCCACCACCACATTCTCCGTTTGCTCTCACTCTGCAGTAGCATCCCAATCATGCAGCCTGTTGTAAATATACACAGCGTATAAATAGGAGGATCCTGAGACATTTGGATCCAGTTCAGAGGGTGTGAGGAGGAAGAGCAAGCTAGGGTTCTGCCACACTTGGTTGCTTTTGGATTTTGGCGCATGTCATCTCATGACTGTGGTCAGATCATGCAAAGGGGGTCTAGCTGTGGGGCTCCAGGCTCGCATATAGAACCGTTCTGGTCCAGTGCAGCGCTTTAGCCAGCCTTCATGGTGGATTAAGGAATGCCCCGCTGGTGCATGGATACGGGTTGTGTGGTTAGCACTTATCATGGAAGGGAGAATAGAAGCGCATGGTAACAGGCACTGATATAGCACCACCTCACCTCAGATGGCCAAAACCAAATGAAAGGTCTCATGGTGTTTAAAATGGTTCTAAATAAAATCCTTTCAGTTTCAAAACATTTTATAATTAAAACTTACCAAAAAGAGCACCTGTCTGCAATATGGACCCCTTGGATGTCTTCTAGCTCAGGGGTTCTCAACGTTTTTGGCTGGGGACCCCCGGAAATGCTTTGGCCATGTCTCGCGACCCCCACCCGTCCCCCCTTCCCACCACCAATACAAACTGACTGCAAAAATAACCTTAATAATAGAGAAAATATATCATAAATTAATTCTGTGTGTGTGTGTGTGTGTGTGTGTGTGTGTGTGTGTGTGTGTGTGTGTGTGTGTGTGTGTGTGTGTGTGTGTGTGTGTGCGTGCGTGTGCGTGTGCGTGTGCGTGTGTGTGTGTGTGTGTGTGTGTGTGTGTGTCTGTGTGTGTGTGTCAGTGTGTGTGTGTGCTCGCTTGCTCAATACTACTCAGTTCGGGCAAGTTGTCTGAGTAGTGAGTAGAACCCGCCACAGTGGTGTCCGGTGAGAACTTAACCAAATATCGCTGCCTCGTATGGAGGTCACGATGACGAGGCCAGTCGTCCACTCCAAACCCATATATGGAGTTTCTACAGTGACCTGATGTCAGCACTAGATGTCTCTGATAACTGTCTGTCTCTAAGGAAACTTAACTTACACCAGGCCTATCTTATTACATGAATTATTATCGCCAATAATGAGCTTTTCACTGTTAAAATGTAGCCTACTTTAAAAATGGAGGACTAGCGTACTGCCCTTCCTTCCTCAGAGTTGACCCAGGAATGTGTGTGGCACTGTGTCAGGGAATTCCTGTCTTTTAACACTGTCACTTTGAAGCAAATGTGATTGCACCTGCATGGAGCTCATGTTTGCACTTATGGTAAAATGAGCGAGGGGTGCAAGTGTATCAAGTGAAGGGTGCAGTGGGCCTAGCAGCAGAGAATTAGTGTTGTTGAAAAAACACGAATTACTTGAATAACAATTTCAAGTCATGAGAAGAAATGACAAATGAGGACAAACTGAGGCCTATACGTTTTGTGGCTCACTTTATGCCTCACTTTACACCTATGTTTGCAAATAAGGTTCTGTTTGCTTTGTTCTATTCTGCATTGTTTCATTTAGGAATAGAAATGAGTAATTATGGTTATGATATGATCTAGACTATATAAGGAACTATACTATACTAATCACAGAGTATCAAACATAATATTGTTCATTCAATTGCTTTTCATTGAACTCACTTATCTGTGCATCAGGATCTGAGAGCTTTGTTTGCATGATGTAATTTAAGTAAGGATATTTGCATGTGTCTCGGCGTCTCGCTGTTAAGGCACAGGTGCTAGTAGATAAAATAACTTGTAAAGGAAGTGATGTGGATATCCCCTGCCCTCTTCTCTTTGCTGCTGTCCCACTACTCCCACGTCTTTCATTCCTGCCATACTTGTTGGTGTCACTTTCATCATGACCTATGGGTCATGGTAAGCGCCACCAGCTTCCTATAGGATTACCCATAAAATGGATTCTTCACTCTCACTCATATCACACAGGCCAAAGGAGCCACAGAAGAAATGTCATGTCTCTGGCCTCATTCTATTTCTATTAAACAGGTTATACTAGTATGAAAAACACATTTATGTCTGCTGTTACAGACAATATACATTGTTGTGTATTAAATGATGGACGTACTGGAGGCCCACAAACAAAACTGTGAGCTCATTTAATTACTAGCTCCTCAGCACATAATGTTATGTTTTGTTTTGTACCGATTGACAACAAAGTTTAAGTAAATGTTTTATTGTTTTGTTGCATATTATATTGCATAATGTGCATTATAATAGCTAAATGGTATTAGTTAGTGTGTAGTTATGATGACACCTTCCCATAGGTTTTGTATACATTTTGTATGGAAATAATTTCCAATTAATAGTTATGTTGAGTTGAGTTTATTATTTGCACATTTATGCAATTAAAAAGCAATTACAAAGAGTTGCTACAAATGTGCAGGAGAAGTAAAAAGTCAAGTAGTCAAGAAAAATAAAATCACTGTCATATGAGAAGTTGTTAACCCATTGAGACCTGGAACGCATCTGTGTCACCTTTATAGCTCTTAACCACTTTAACCAATTATTTTAAACTTTAGCTATTTTTGTGAATATATGTGCCGCAAATCTTTGAATTTTATATTCTTTCACAGCGAACGTTTTTAACTCAAATCTTTGCTTCTGGGGTGAAGAGGGTCCCTGCAGGTCAGGAACAACATATTTATATTTATATTTTTGTCTTAACCCATTTAGACGTGAGAACGATTCTACAAAATGTCTTCTAAATCATGACAGTTTTCTGAAAAACCCTATGTTTCTATGTCAGTGGTTCTCAAACATTTTCATGTCAAGGAACCCCAAAAATGATGTAATTGGCCACCGACCCCCATCTGAAAATATGTTGTTCCAGGGACCCCCGGCCCAGAAGCATAGATTTGAGTTAAAAACGTAATAAGGCAGACGCTCACTCTATTCTGTGATGCAGGTTATTGGCAGACACTCCCTAAGCAGGCTCCACGCGCGGCCTTTAAAGGGCTTTGTTTTTGTTTTTCGCCACCCCCCCACACACACACACACACACACACGCACCTGCTCTAAACTGACGAGTGTTTGTCTAATGTCTGACTCAAACTCCTTCGTGTTTGTTAGTAAAACAGTGAAGTAAACAAGTTAAACGTACCAACTTCCACCTCATAGAAGATGAGGAGAGTTGTCAGGGAGTGGAAACTGCCCAGAGACATGACGGTGACAGCAGGAGGAGAAGTTTAATTATCGTCCTTGGAAAAAAAGGGAGACCAGGTGCGTTAGCTTACCTAGCTACTACCTACAGTTAATTAGCTGCTTTAGCATTCATAGAAGATAATAGAGGTGAATTGTTTGTTTGTGTGTAATGTCATGTCACTAATTATATTTACAAAAAGTTAAATGAAAGAACTAGTCAGGATATAAAGCATTGTTTGTGTGCTTTGCCTGTGAAGTGATTAGTGAATAATATTGTGTTTGTTTGCTGTTAGGCAGAAATATCATATCCCCCATTTAGGCCTGATTTTTATTTTTATTTTCTCTGATAAACCTCATGTTTCTATATCAGTGGTTCTCAATATTTCATGTCAAGGACCCCAAAAATGCCACGACCCCCATTGAAAATATGTTGTTCCAGGGACCCCCCAGAAGCAAAGATTTGAACTGAAACTCTGAAAGAATATATATTCAAAGATTTGAGGCAAATTTTCACTGCTATTTTTCAATAGCTAAAGTATAGCATAATGTTTAAAACACCAAAAGGGGTTCCCGTCCCAAAATGGCTTAATGCCCTATACTTCTTCATACAAGACTGTCACACTAAAGTATGAGAATAGGCATTTCTACAAGCTATGTGCAAATGTTTTTTTTAAATACTAAAATAACAATAACTGAACAAGTATTTCAACTATAATTATTATTATAAGTCAATGTCAAACAATTTACAGTAATAAAACCATACAATGTAAAAGAAAAAAAAAAAAACTCTACTATATTCATAGTATATTAATGTAAAGTGTCCTTGTTTTGCTATATAAATTCAAGTTATTATTATTTATGATTTATGAACCCCTAACGGCTCCAGCTGATGTGCAGGTTGGTGCCTTGCATGGTTTCCGCCGCCATCTGTGTATGAATGTATGTGTGAATGGGTGAATGTAATGCATGTAATGCACAATCTATGTAAGGCGCCTTGGATAAAGGCGCTATATAAATGCACCATTTACCATTCATGATGTCCGCTCTCCTATATAGCTGTGAATGCTGGACCCTGAAGCCTGCTCTATCGTCCCTGGCCCCACTGTGCTACACCAGAATGCTACGTGCAGTGCTAAACATCAACCAGGATGAACACGTTACCAACATGCATCTGTATGGAGTGATACCGAGGGTGGGTGAGAGAAGATGGCCTCCAGGAGGAGGAGAATGAGGCTGGTCGATTAAATGGCTTTATCCAAGGCGCTTTACATATGCATTACATTCACACACACACACACACACACACACACACACACACACACACACACACACACACACACACACACACACACACACACACACACACACATTCATACACTGATTGCGGCGGAAGCCATGCAAGGTACCAACCTGCACATCGGGAGCAATTTTGCCCAAGGACCTGCTCTACCTCCTGAGCCACAGTCGCCACAGTCGGGATGTATGGAGGATGGAGAGGACTGGAGACCCCGCTGGAGGGCTCATCTGAGGACCAACTAAAAGAGGACTGCTCTATCTCTCTCTATCCATTGGTGGGTTCCAAACTTTGACCTTGCAGGCCGCCATCCCTTCTTCTACAACTGAAGTAGAAGACAGCTCAAGGTACGAACCCTTTTCCCATCTTTGCTGCTGCTGCTTGTGTTGTAAGCAAATTAAGCTGTGTGTACACTTCAAGCTGTTGCTGTCATTTTAGGACGCAATGATTAATGAATTAATGAAACATGTTCAGTCAGTGACTGTTTGTGTCTCTGGGATTGGATGCTGCAGTCTGTGTTGTGTTGTGTTTCTGCTCTGGGATTGGACGCTGCAGTCTGTTGTGTCTGCTCTGGGATTGGGTGGATGCTGCAGTCTGTGTTGTGTCTGCTCTGGGATTGGGTGGATGCTGCAGTCTGTGTTGTGTCTGCTCTGGGATTGGGTGGATGCTGCAGTCTGTGTTGTGTCTGCTCTGGGATTGGGTGGATGCTGCAGTCTGTGTTGTGTTGTGTTGTGTTTGCCACTGAACAAACTGAGTTGTTGTAACAGAGAATAGTATTATCATGTGGATCTTGGCCACTTCAATTAGCCTTTTAAATTCAAGCTAGAGGTTTTGGGCTTTCACATGATGACAGTCATCATTTAAAAATGAAGACTGATGTTCATCTACACTACAGTTAGTAGATAGTTAGTTATTGTTACTAAGTGTGCGGCTGCTGTGTTGTGGGTGTGTTGAAGATTGTGTGTTGTGAAGGCTATTGTTTAATGACTGGCTTGACGGCAAAACGTATCTTTATGTACTGGTCAATTCCTCATGGCCCGCCGTGGCCATAATTCTTTCTTTCTTTCTTTTGGTTGGTTCATATGACGCTGGCTTGTGTCAACACCTCTGTCAATGTAGGCCTTTTCTTAAGTCCTGCCAAGCATGTAGCCTCATCCTTCTCTCTCTCTCTCTCTCTCTCTGCATGTAGCCTCATCCTTCTGTCTGTCTGTCTGTGACCCGACCCGACCCGACCCCTGGTATACTGTAGGTCCCTGTAGAGTAGACAGAGGTTCACATTTCTGGTGTGGTCCGTCCATGTGACAAGTTAGTACATTCTTGTGCAGACTGACTCCATCCAGGGCCCTTGTCCTGTGTGTCCATGTCTCGGCCCCATACAGAAGGTACCGTACAGCAGCACCGATGACTGCTGTGTGAGAGAGGGACACTTCCTTTGTCTTGTATATGTAGGACATGTTAGTGATGCGTGAGTCCACGTGGGTTCATACATGTCCAAGCACCCAATTATGTGTGACAATTAATCATAAACTTATATTTGTAATCGTTACAGCCCTACCATTTGGTGTAAGAGCGCGTGTTCTTATTATGGAGAGAAAGTGTGGGTACCTGAGGAATAAAAAATTGCGCCAATACAAAATGCCATCCTACAATATTTAATACAACAATTAGTTGTTTCAAAATACATTTTAAACCCATGTCCTGCTTTCCTTTTTAAATATGCTTTATTTAAATTATTCATGGCACTCATATTACATTGAGTTTGGCAGTACAGTAGTAAGGAATTGCAATACACACACAGAGTGTTGGTATCAGTTTTTCTGTCTTGAGTCCAGGGTTCTCTGTCTTTTCAGTTCAGTTACTATTTGTATGAAGACCACCGTTCCAGAGATGGCCCTCCTGATCACTGCTGGTGTGCCAGATCTTATTGACCACAGTGCAAACCACAGCCCAATAAAAGTCTTGTTCCATAGCAGACATGTTTTTCATCAAAGACTCCATACAATACTGCATTATAAGTAACGTTAATGTTAAAAACCTATCTGGCATTTCCCCCCATACATCTCTAGACCTCTGACAGTCCACTAGCCAGGTTCTCTATGGTTTCATCTGGGTTACAGTTTGCATCCGGGCATTTAACAGTTTTTACAGTTTTTACAAAACGACTCCAAAACAACTCCATTTGACCACCTCGCTTACTCCCTTAATGACATCCCTCTTTTTTATGGATATGCTTTTACTACCAATGTTCTTTAAACATACCTGTTTTAGTTTTTCATCAAGATTTCTTTTTTTTCTAACTTGTATATATATTGCCATTATAAGCTCATTTACAGGCAATTTGTTTAATTTTATAAGACAATTTTCTCTCAGTTCATCATTTTGTTTTTCAGTGTGAAAGCAAAATAAGTGACATTACACTTTAACCCATTTTGTTATACGTTAGCTATTGAAAAATAGCAGATCTACAAGCTCATAGCGTGTAGAACTTGTAGACTTGTAAAAATGCGGCACAAATCTTTAAATAGGTATATCTTTCAGAAAGTTTTTTTTAATTTTGACGTCAGGCCTGAATGGGTTAACTAAACGAGGAATAAATATTCAATAAACAATGATGAGAGTCATTGAGAGTGTTGAAAGTGTTAAATGTACATCAATAGGGTTAGGGATGAACACAAGCCACACATGGTGACTTCAAAAGCACATATGTACTGTACAAGTACTGTACATAAAGTTATAATGACTTTACTTGATGTGGATTTTGAAGCCTTATCGCGACTTTAAATTGAAAACAATTGAATCAATATATTGAAGGATGTCCAATGAAATTATACACTATACAGTACTGTATACACCACAGATAACATCCTATAAAAAAACAAGACAAATACACAGCTGAAGATAACCATTATGAAATGTCATGAAGCAGACAGAATTTCAGAAAACAACGTGACAGGACTACAATGGTAAATTGTCTTTCTAACAGTGTTATGTTATACTGTATTCTACGTATTGGACCCTCGTCTGGTTCTGGTGTGTGACGACCCGGTTGGCATTTCCATGGTTCGGCGGCGGACAGACAGACAGGCCGGCCCGGGAGAAGATTAACATGACACGAGACTTGGTCACATCAAAACGTTCACAAGGTTTATTCCACTTACAGCAGCATATATATCTCGGATACTTCATGTCCTAATGACGTCACAGACTAGACATCACAATCATTGCCTGCCAGCGCAGCGGCCTTCAGCTCTAACACAGCTCCACTCTTATGTTACCATTACGGCAGGCAGTACACCATACATACAAGTACATTGCACGTATCAGTACCGAGTATCCGAACACAGTACCAAGTATCAGAACACTATAATACAACAGCCCACTCTTTTGTCCTATAAGGACAACGTCATCTGATACTGTATTTATAATGCGGAAAAGTGTACAATCACGTATCGATACCAAAAAACCTGGACTCCTGCCAGGGAAATTGTATCGAGCCTCTCGTTTATGTGATCTCTTTGCTTAATCAATAATCATTGATCAATCTCTGAGCAAGCACGCGCACGCCACCTGATTGTACACTTGAAACACAGACATAGGTGTAGAGAGAGAGAGAGAGAGAGAGAGAGAGAGAGAGAGAGATAGATAAAATAGGAAACACAGAAAGAAAAGAGGAGGAGAAATCAACAATAAATAATATATAATATATACTATATAATATACAACATATACACGTGGGGATAGGACAGGGTACATTAAAATATACACTCAACCTGAAATCATCCTGAAATCACTGATTATGTTTGAATTAGTTCATTTCTAACTAATGAATAATCACACTGAATAATGAATAATCACACTTAATTTCAACACCACAGGATTAGTTCATTCTAATCTATTCTCTCAGTCTAGCAGGCTTACTGGCATTTCTCCCTTCTTCGTCATATCTTATCTAGCACATGTTGTTGATCTGTCTGGGAACGGAAGTACAGCCTGTCTTTACCTGGACTGGAACAAGGCAACCATCTCTGACATTTATAACTGACCATTGCCCCTACATCTAACCACTCTTTTATACCATTCCACACTGGCAGTATGCCTGCCTCCCTTATCTCTGGAGGCCCTCATTCCTACAGGGGAATGTGTGGGTGTCATGTATAGGGACAGTGTGTAATGACAGCAAATAAACACATATTTGACATTGAGACACAAGAAACCAGTCATTAATCTAATAAAAAGAAAATGTTCCAAAATGTTCCATCCGTTCAAGAACCGAAAATGTTCCCGAAACTGGCATTACTCAAAAGAAAATGGAACCGCCAGCCTGCGTCATATAGACCTGGCCGTGCATTGTTGATGATATAGCATCCCGCTTACTCCATAAACATCGCGCGCAAACAAATCTCGCGCTCATTCTGATCCAGGATGCTTGTCTCATATAGTCTGAGCAAAATAGGTCTTCGTCACAATGTGACTACTTCCTATTTCCTCCATGAGTTCAAGACCTGGAAAATGGTCATAGGACGTTGTTCAAATGGCACACTTGCGTCACTGCGGTCTAGGCCGACACAGACCCTCCTGGCCCGTGACCCGAATCACCCGTCAGATGCAGACCCTTGCAGGACGCGGCCTGCGTCCGGTGGCTGGTCTGGCCCCCTTGCAGACCTACCGGGGGTCTGCAGTACCGTCATGCTGGTCTGCTGTAGGCCGTAGTGGCGATGTGATGGTCCTGCTGTAGGCCGGGGTCTGGCCCTGCTGTAGGCCGTGCGCAGGCCCTGCTGTAGGCCGTGGTCTGGCCCTGCTGTCATCCGGTGTAGGCCGTGGTCTGGCCCTGCTCTCTTGCAGACATCTGCAGTAGCTATGTGATGGCCCTGCTGTCAGACCCTTGGTCGGACCCTGGTTGATGTTCTATGCCCGAGGCGATCTCCCTTCCCCGGCTGAACGCTTAGGCCTTCTGGACCTGGTGATACACCAGTACTGGGTCTGGAAACCCACTCAATTTCTGTATTTTCCCGTCTGCTGTCCGTCTCCTGTGGACAAAACTGAAAAGCACTGGGTTCCCCCCCCCCAAACAAAACAAAGATACACACGCATACTGTGTGTGTGTGCGTGCGAGCTTCATATCCCATCCTCATACTATATTGATTTTACTTAATCAATATTCCGCCAATCAATCAATCACCCATCCAAGGGGAATAATGATACAATTAAAATTTCTAAATGTGTATTTTTGAGCATGTGACGTGTCTACTACTTACATGAATGACCCCTGACACTGGTGCTTTCCTGACACCTCCGCTTCGTGTCTGCCCACCTGCTCTGTGTAAAACAATTTCTACAGAGCTCTCTGTGTTCTCAAAACAAGATAAGCTAACAGGGCCCTGCTTTACCACAACAAGACACCAAGCACAGACACTCAATTGTTATGGGTTAATTTGTTAATCCTTTCAGACCATTTGCGTCACTCTTGCACATGCAAATAAAATTTGTATTTGCCCTCTTGCAACACAATTAACCAGACACATTTCATGAAAACTGGCGTTTGGGGAGATAGAAACATGAATGATAGTTATTCAGCCGACTCAGGTCCTGATTCAGCATGACTGCATTCCTGTGTGTTTCTGTGAAAATAGAAATATATTAGGGTTAGAATTGTCCACTCTTAACCACGCTTGCTAAACCATGGTGGAGCCCCCTAATATTACTAATGCCCAATTCACTCACACTAGTCAGACTCTTGACCATTATTTTTTCCCTGGTCCTTTATAGCTTGACGGACCTTTCATAATTTGGCCTTTTCTATGCTGAATCGCACTTCATTTAAATCCTTTATTTATTTGAACCGAATACGCACCCTTCTCTCACTCCTCCCACAAAACATGCGTCCATGTTGTAGGTTGACAAGAAGCGCCCGTTCAGCCTACTCTACAGCCTACTCTGCTGAGCATCGTTTCTGGGGTTACCCTAACAACTTGAACTTAGTAATTAATAAACTCGACTTGGGTTTTTTTCCTAACCACCCTTAATGTTTAATACAAATTATTTCAGGCCTGTTGACTAGATTAGTGCACTGACTATCTTACTACACAAACGCTTACACACCTATTTTGTCTACCTTACCATAACATTGTCCCAAAACACCAAAACAAAATCGTCTGTCTCAAGATCGATTTATTCGTGAGTCTATACCCGCTCCTTCACAGGTGTATCTACTGATGGGACCTACCGGTATCGGGTGTATGTTGTGCTGCAGTCCTGCATTACATTTTAAAACCACTTAGGTCATTATTTAAAACTTTTCTATTGTCCTTAGTGTTCACATTTGCACTTACTTATCCAGACTTTATAGGACTAAGGTTGGTCTAAGCCAATGAGACACACTTACTTGTAATTCACTATTGACCGGGCCTAGGATCTACACAGTATTGGTTTTATATTTTATTTTATTATTGGAGTTCCCTTCCAAATGGATTACAGCTGAGCTTATAAATTGCACCAACTTCTGGGCTAAAGAATGAATTAGCCCTTCCTTACTTTAGTCATAATATACTTGATTTATTGACTTTTAATACTGAAAATGTCAATTCTACCCTGATGCACACACGTACGCGCGTACCTCCCTTTGAACAGGCACTTCTTCCTAGACCAAACAACCCTGTTGTCTATCTTTCTGTGTGTGTGCGTGCGCGTGTGCGTGTGTGCACATTAGTATGCGCCTCTGAGCTGTTCTACCTCTAAATGTGAAAAAATAACTTGCCACGTTTTTCCGAATTCCACATAAAACTGGTAAAATAAATATTTAGCATTCCCATTCCACATCGTACTCCGCTGTTGCTGTAGATATGACCCCAACACTTCCTGTAGTCCCGTGATGGAAGTGACATGCAGAAGTGAGATGCAAAAACCCTTAATGTTCATTGTTCAATTTAGTGTGGTCTCAACACACAAAACGCATGACATCAATGTGTCCCCCCGACACAACACTTCCTGTTCAGTGCAAAACACATGTTCAGTGGTAAAACTCCACAAAATGTCATTCTGCTTCCTCTCTTAGTACAAAAAGAAAAGGTCCAGGTTCATTGTTCAGTTCAATCGCTTGTGTGCTCAACACACAAACCATCGCATGACATCAATGTGTCCCCCGAACACCCATGTCCCCAAAGTTCAGTGCCAAAAACAAATGTTCAGTGGTAAAACTCCACAAAATGTCTTTCGGCATCCACTCTTAGGACAAAAGTCATTGTCACTTAGGTCCTTCGGACTTCCCTGATGAAGGGCGCTGTCCAGGGCTGGACCCCTTTCCGCCCTGAGGTCTCCCCCCAGGCAACCCTGGACAGAGAACTCAAGCCTCCTTGCTTCCCGGCCCCTTCTTTTCAAAGGCAGCCGATCACAAAGAGCGCTGCTCGCCTACTAACTCATTCGCTTTCGGCTAACAACGGCTTGACTGTACATTGAGCGGAGCACGGAAGCCACCAGTTCTATCTTTCAAGCAACTGGCTTGGACTTAATTCCATTGTGACCCCACCGGCCAGAGACGCAGTCGATAGCGAGCTCCTTGATCCCGTAGTGACGGTTAGAAACCCAGGAGGAACCCGACGGTCTGATCCGAAGCCCACGTAGCTATGGGTTATTCGAACTTTGACCGTTTTCACTGGCCTTGCCTATTCACAGAGGCCGTCTCGTACGAACCCTCTGCTAGGTGTGGGCTGTCGCCCACGTACCACGCATCGCCTGCGAGTTACTGCCGACGAGTGCGCTGACTAGAGGATACCACGGTAGGGTGTACTCACCCTTCATCAGACACGGAGGCCTTCAGTAGCTCTCCCCAGCACTATAGAAAATCTTTAACGTGCCCTCGGAACCTCACGATTCCACCGTCCCCTGTTGACAACTAGGTTCAGGGGAGCCCAATCCCCCTCCCTAATTGTCTTTCTGGTTGAAGTTCACCCCCCCTTCGGCTGGGTGGGTGCTGGCTGGGTGGGCAGATGACGATTCAGCTTTTTAGATGTGACAAAAAATGGGAATTATAAATATTTTTAATACACTGGGTATATATATATATATATATATTTGAATGTGGCAGTTTTACTAAAATGTTTTTGAACATAAATGTCGACAAACTTTCCACTTCCTTTTAGTGTGTCTGTGTGTGTAGTTGTATGAGAAATGTACACACATGGAGTGCTTTGACTGCACTAGCATATGAACTGACCTCAGGCTGACACATCTTGAATCTGACCTGGCCTCCCAGGCTGACTCGCTTAAAATATATCCTGTCGTACCTGAGTCATTTCATTATGGACTTATATGCTTCAGGCCTGTCTGATTCATATTCCACACACCTCCCCTCCATATGGGACACAAAATTTGGGATCATGAATTTGGTGCAACCTAAAAAGCTGTCTAATGATTGTATTTTGATTGGAACTCCACCAATTACTGCATTATAACGGAATAATGACTAATTTTCCTTCCTGTATTAGCTTACATTTCTTGATACATATTACTTAAACTTGAAATAAATGTACTTAAGCTGGCCAATTTTGAGCTATGACACTTAGTGAACGAGGCTCTACGGCCATTATCGAGCTTGTAGATCTGTTATTTTTTCCGACAGTGAAATGAGGCCCTACAGGCCTTTACGAGCTTCTAGAACTGCACTTTTTAGTTCTCAAACTGAACACTTCAGTTGGGTACCTTAATGTTCTATCTACAGTGACTTTTTAATACAAATGATCAGAGTGGAACCACACAAAATGTATGCTGTGGGAAGAATACCACAGGCTTAGTACGCTGTGATATCTCCGTATCACAGACGTACCCCGTTAGAAACATCTAACAGATTACTATGAATACAGAATGAATCTGTTCTGCTGGTATACCAAACGCCAGACTAAATATGGACTAATACCATATTGCTGCGTGAAACACAACGCAGTCTTTCCAAACTCTGTCAAGTCACAAGAACTACACCTTCGGTCCTTTATTTACTTTTACTGCAGGTATATTTAGTGCTCTTGGGAATATTACATTTAGATCCTAAATGTCGTGGCATTATCTTTATTCCTTTAGCTTCTTTTATTTGTTTACTTACACTAATGTCCAGTGGATGATGTCTCATCCACTTCTGTTCTTTGGCCTAATGCCAATATATGTTATTTTTCCTGAATAACATTCCTGTCATGTCACAATACACGTGCCTACGCATCTCAGCCCTATACCTTTAAGGCGGGATCATTAATACTGTCACCTTATTCATGTTTTATGGCTATAATGTGTTTTATTCTGTCCCATTTAATATCTTGACTGAATTCCATTCAGTCTCCTAACTTGGCATAATGAAGGGTCTATTATTGTCTGAGCCTACATGTATATGACCTTGGCTTAATGAGATAAGAGATAACACACTCCGTGAAGGGACTCTTTTGCTGTGTGTGAGAAACACCAACGCTCAGACAACCTCGTATCATACAGCTTCGCAGACAGAAAAATATACAGGAAGATCAAACTTTCCCTCTTGTACCAGTCATTTCTTCACGCTTTCCCATACGCACACAGGGGTGAAATCACGCACGCGCGCCCCCCCCCCACTCTCCCCTGTCACTAGCCAAATCACAACCCCGACAGACAGGGGAACAGAGAAGAAAAACGCACACACATATGCTCACTCACACCCCATCAGAGTACTTGTACTCCCCACGCATTCCACAGATAAGACCAACAGCTCTCTTATGGCCACAGTGCCCTGGTGCCAGGTCACCAAATTGCTATGGTTACGCAAGCCTCTGCGCTATCCCGTCCTGTTGCTATTACCTTGGATTCGTGAGGGAGTGATTCTTACTAGCTGACTGCTGTGGGGGAGGTTTATAAACAAGTTCACAACACTGCTCTTTCGGCTTTCCTCCCTTGGCCCAGTGAGAAAAGAGATATCTTCTCCTCTTCTGATAAGGCCAGTGTGCTGGTGAAAGAAATCACCAAGTTGCCATGGTTACACAAGCCTCTGCGCTCTCCCGTCGCGAGAGTATGGCCCGTTGATCAGAAAAGATGAATACTCGTCTCTAACGGGCTCTACCAACCAAAAACGCTTACAGCTTTCTCAGAACTTTCTATGCGCTTCTGGTCCTTACTTTAAGGCCTTCCTTTTCTTTCGAGTACGTTTGGTGTACTGACTTTTCCAGCTCCCAGGGCAGGCTAAATAGACACTTTACACTAATCAAACATTAGATTACTATATTTCTGATCTTTCTTCCCACACAGATTTTCGCTATTTACATCTTGTAGATTGGCTATTTTGCACACTCATTTAAGTGAAATGAAACAGAAACTACTCATTGTCTCACTGAATACTGATTAATATTTCACTTATTCAATCCATCAGCCCCCTTAGGTTAGGGGTTGTTTTAACTTTGTAATCGCTTAACATTCAACTCAATACACAGAGTGTAGCTCAGCAGCATGCCAGTGTTATTTGAAAACCCCAGGGATAACACGTTAAACCACTCTTATATGCCCATTTCCTTGGCATATTTGGATGAATGTAGCAACTACTGTGTATTCTTAAAGCGTGACAGGGAAACACAACGTCACTTTACTTGCACATGTCCACCCCTCTTTCTGGGGGTATCTTAACTTTGACTGTCCATTTGCGACAAGACACAAAACACAAAACACAAAAGAATTGACAACCACATGGAATGCACAACGATGTCTGTTCACACACCAGCCCTTATCTCTGCTACCTTGAAATTGGTAGCTAAATCTAGCAGTGACTTTTGACTATGACCAGAGTGTAACTAAAGTTTGCTGTGGGAAACACACCACAGGCTTAGTACGCTTATCTCACAGACGTACCCTGTTAGACAACATCTAACAGATTTATAAAAACAACAGTCTGCAGCGTATACTGACAGCTGTTGTGCGGACGGAAGCATTCGTCCGGCTTTGTTAATCCTAGCATGTGGGCATGCACTAGGACCACTGACCTACTACAAGGAGAGTGTAATAAACCCTGCTGGCGTACCAAACGTCAGGCTGAATATGGACTCTAACCATATTGCTGCGCGTATCTAACTCTACGCAGTCTTTTGCTAATGAACCTCATTAGGCTTATATATGGACTCTAACCATATTGCTGCTTGAACCCAAACAGTCTTATCTCTGAACTCTGTCACGTCACTAAAAAAAAACAAAAACTGTATAAGTCACTTAAATGTTAAATTACCAGGCCTATATTTGAAATTTGGAAGCATGTAATCTTGTGGGAACTAAAAAAAAGACAAGGTTTAACTAAGGTAAACCCTGCATCATAACCTATATATTACCAGGTAAGAGGAGAGACACTTTTCTCTAATGAAGAGTAAAATATGAAGTGACTCACCTCTTATCTGTCCCGTTTCTGACACCAACTGTTATGTTATACTGTATTCTACGTATTGGACCCTCGTCTGGTTCTGGTGTGTGACGACCCGGTTGGCATTTCCATGGTTCGGCGGCGGACAGACAGACAGGCCGGCCCGGGAGAAGATTAACATGACACGAGACTTGGTCACATCAAAACGTTCACAAGGTTTATTCCACTTACAGCAGCATATATATCTCGGATACTTCATGTCCTAATGACGTCACAGACTAGACATCACAATCATTGCCTGCCAGCGCAGCGGCCTTCAGCTCTAACACAGCTCCACTCTTATGTTACCATTACGGCAGGCAGTACACCATACATACAAGTACATTGCACGTATCAGTACCGAGTATCCGAACACAGTACCAAGTATCAGAACACTATAATACAACAGGAAAGCAAGTATGAAATAGGCCTTGATTTGACAAATCAATTTAGTTGCAAATTATCATCAATATAATCTGTCTATACAAAAACAATTAATGTATTAACAAATAGTCCTCACATCTGAACCAAGAATCGTGAAGATGTTTAAAAAAAATCTGCTGTGTTAATTGACAGTTTTGGAAATAGAGCACAACATCATGTACAATATAAAATCAAACAGATAAAAAATATATAAAAATAAAAAGGAGTTCCAATTAATTTACTTAACAATTCAAGTATGAAACCTATTTTACAAATATGATCTATTAAAATTAAATTCATCCTTATTTTCATATTCATCCTATATTTTACTGCCAAAAACTTCATTGCAATGATGCAGTGTGTAAGCTTTAACAATATATGATGAATAAAATATGACCTCCAGAGTTGAGCGTTTTCATTCCTTCCACCATTTTCATGAAATCTTTCTTAACCTGAAAGAAAATAAAACATAGTGGGAAAACATTAACATTATTGTGTCTATGATTTGTTGGTGAAAGTTGTATAAAGCACTAAGGCTGCGGGTGACAGTGCTAAGCTATGGGGCGTTGTTAGCTGTGTACCTACTACCACGGCCTTTTGGGGCTTAATTGCTTTATTGTCTGGTTGTAACATTTGGTTTTGGTTTGCAGACAGGCTTCAAATTACAAAAGCGTATAAAGCATCACAACACTGTAAAGGCACACATCTGTTGATGACCAGAGACACTCAATAAACCTCAAGGTCATTAATCAGTGTAAAATACAAAGGGAAGACCTTTATTGATCCCACAGGGCAGGGGAAATTCTGTTTCAGCGTCACCCACCTGCCGAGTGCTTAAGTTGTGATGGAAGTATTCTTAAAATGTATCTCTCTCTCTCTCGCATGCATACGCAGAGTGTGTTGCAACAGCTGCTGGTATATGCTAAATTTAAGTATATTAAAATAATATAAATCTATTAATCTATCTATATCTAATCTACTTTTATATTCATCTGTGGTGTTGCGTGTCACCGGGGGTACATGACTGCTGAAACTATTGCAACCTCTGATCTAGGTCAATCAAGCAATCTCTTTGGTGCCATAATAAATGAGTGCCATGGCTTCTTTGCCTCTCTCTTTACGTTACTCATCCATACAAATTCCTTTGAGCTTGTTTCCTGGAAGTTATGTGTCCTGTCCCACAGTCACATGTCCCGCCATCAACCATATACCTTCTGCTTTGGGCCAAGTTTATGTGACCTTTGCCACGACCTTTGACCTCTGCAAAGAAACATCTGTTTGAGTGAAAGGATCCCTGACATAATCCCACTCTACATCTAGCAAATGTGATTTATGAATAACCATTAAGCCTCTTCTGAACGGGCGTCTACACTCCTTCAGGTGACCTGAATACGCTCTTTGGAGGGTTCATCCCCAAGTCATGGATTAGGTGGATCAACATAATATCCCGTGTGGGCTTTGTAAATATGTGGTGTGAAGGCTCAAGGCTGTGGTGTAAAATTCTATAAGCATTCTATAAACATATCTACCGTACTTACTGAAATACGTTGGTGGAGAAATAAATGCTTTACTTTGCATAGATACAGCAACAAGTGTTCTTAGATATTTAAATACAAGTATCTAAGAATTTATTGTGAGCTTTCAATCGTTCAGTCCCGAAGAAGGTCTAACGACCAAAAGCTTTTATACCTCTAGTTTGGTTATAGGAGGGGCTAGCGCCCTTCAAAAGGGGTTGTTTTGTTCCCTAAACTGACCCATTACAATCTCAAATGTGACCTGAGTTAATCTCAACTGTGCCCAATAAAGAGGAGGGTGCTTTGGGAGCGGTAACGTGACTACGGAGACGGGGGTTGAGTTGCAGGTATAAGGCCTCACATGCATACACCTGCCCTGCAGGGCCACAGGGGTAGATAGAGATCTGTGGTGGCTCTGTAGAGTTGGTCTCTACAGCGAGAGCTGCTGAAAGACTGGACATTCCTCAAGGGATTTAGTCCCTTGTTAAGAAACATTTAAATGCAGAACTGAATCCCATGGAATGATGGTTCATAATGTTTCAATCCAGTCTGCCAATAGAAAAGCAAAAAATGGTAACAAGTTTTGTTAGCTAGGTTTTTCTCTACTGGCCGGGCAGATTGTCTCTGTGTGCACATCACTTAGTTTAAGCCATGTCAGAACCATTTCAAGGATTTAGGTCTGTTCCACATAAATCCTTCTTTCTTCTATGACATTCACTACTTGTTTTGTGTAATTGTCTTAACATTCTGGAAAAGGCAATTGGTACACAGAATAATTTATATTATGACTGTTCGTCCATGGCCTAATTGTTGTTTTTTTAGTTGTTGTTTGTGATGTGTTTATTGAGCGCTGTGGAGTTTCATTACAGAAGATGCACAATAATAGAGATACATTTGTGTACAGCCGTTCTCTTTATACAATTTGTTTTACTAGACCTGTGCCCGCGTGACCCGTCGGCCACCGGCCTACATGCAAGTTGGGAACCTAGTATGCAATACCCGTTGTCATAGCACCCGTTTTAACCATCTGTCTGTGTCCCCTTTGTGCCCTTCTGTATATGGAGATTTCTGTAGAGAGGATTTGCTAGTTTTCTAAAATGCTAATAGTTAGTGTTTTTACATTTTTCATTTTTTATTGTAGTTTTTATTTTGTTCAGTTAATGGAAATTTGAGCATAAACTAGAAATTGACGTGCTCCTCCAAGGTGGCAGTTTGTCTACAAGGTGTTGAAATCATTGAGCTTGATTGCAATGGTTGTGGTGCCCACATCCCTGTGTTATGTAAATCTTTTCAGAAGTTATATGTGTCTTTTGCAAGAGACCACGCCCTCTACCATGCACACTTTGGCAATTCAGCATGACAAGTTAATCAGTTCTTCCCAGGACAAACCTATCCCAGAAGGTTTGTGCAAATCCATGAGTGATATCCGACAGACAGACAGACAGACAGACAGGGTCAAAAACCCCTCCTTCGCCGAGGTAATTACATATGTGAAAGTAACCTGTAATAATAAATGTCTTTATTGGGGCTATTGCTGAGATAACATCAGGCATGTAAAAACAGGAGGAACAACTGAAGCAGCTTCTGATGTGTGATGGACTAACTGCTCCAAGGCTAAGTAATCAACAGTCAAATGCAGATGGCACACTTCCTACATAAATTAGAAATGTGGAAGTGTGGAAAAGTCCAAGTACATCTGACATGACCTGAAATTCTGAGTTAAAAACAACAACCAACACTTCTACCTTTCTTCTATGCAGAAAGGTATATTTCTTTCTTCTGGATCAGAGTCACTGAGTAGCCTATTTCTGCATGGGATCAGTCAAATGCCATTAAATGTTAAATTGAATGTCAGCATCCTAGAGAATTCCCCAGATTTGTCCCTGTTAGGCTGTTACAGTGGGTAGTCAACTCAAATGTTATGCCATTTATCCTGCAGGTTGTCCAGGATACTAAAAGTCACAAATCACAAAGGCAAGTCTGAAAAGGATACAACCATTAAACATCCAAGGCACTTCATCCTGAGGAGTAGACACTAAACTATTGTCTTAACCCAGCCACTTAACCAGTGGGTAATGACCCAGGAGTGGGCTATAATGAGAGATGTCAGGTCATGCACAAAGAGCAACACTGCTTCTTGACTATACAATGACATTTCCAGATCCGAATATGAAACTGGTTCACCACCACAGTTCAAAGTCCGACACTACACTAGGTTTTTATTTTCTTTAACATAATTTGCATCCATTTTAAATAGCTCAACAGGTTCCTTGTGTAATGTGAATGGAAAATGCTGAGGTGAAAACCACCACACTACATAGTGTCTGTATAGCATAGTGAGAGGCAGAGGTACAATAAAGTCATCAGTGGCTGTGGAATGCAGAGTCGAGGCCTGAGGGGAATCCAACAGGTGAATGTCCGTCTGTCACCATGGGCTGCTGATCACACCAGCCCCGTGAAAACCCCACAAAGACCAGCCTGGGAATGTTTAAAACAACCATCTGGGGGTGTGTGGTGGTGGGCGAAAGGTTAAGACGTCACCTAACCTATCAGTGAGCATACTGCATATGGTGAAAACACAGCATTAGCTATACGAGGGTGTTTTCTTTAATTTGTTAAAATCAACGTCCTTATACTGTAGCAGTAGTTGTAATGTCATGTGGCAGAGAACATCAAAACTCTACAGACTACAGAACAAAACTAGAAAAAGTGGCCTCTAGGGAGTGTGTACACAAATCGGTCCGTGTGTCCATCCGTCCATCTGTGGACAGCTAATCTCTGGCACCGTTGGCTTGGTCGCAGACATACTCTGCATACACACTCCCTGAATGCCACAGCTGAACCTCTGCCCCAAGGTTTTCACATAGGAGGCCGCTTTGTGCAAAAAACAATTAAGTACACCTACAGATTTGGTCCAAACATCACGCAAATTGGTACACAGTCTCTCTAGAGCCATTCAACGAAACCGGTCTTTCAGATTTTTAAGACTCCATCCTGATTGGCTTCCGAAGTTTGCAGGAGTGCTCAGTTTCAAACAAAATGCCGCAAATCATGAACACATTGTGTGATTTCCGTGAAATTGTGCACGCACATTCCAACTAGGCAGAGGAAGAAATGTCACTGGAACATTTTCAACTCAGCCTCATGGTGGCGCTATAACTGGTCGATTAGAGTTTTTACCTCTAACTGCACGGATCTGTGTAAAACTGTGTATACACTTCCTAGATGCCAAGGAAAAACCTTTGCCTGGAATTTTTCACATCTGCTCTTTATAGCGCCACCAGGAGGCCGACATATGCAAAACACATTTTCTAATATTACTCCACATATTTTATCCACATTTCACGCAAACCGGTACACATGCTCTCCATAGTCATGTGATCAAGGTTTGTGATCAGGTTTGTTTGATTTCTCAGAATCCATCCAGATTGGCTACGATTGGCTTCTACGATTGGCTTCTAAGATTGTACGATTGCGGTGAAACTGTGCATGCATATTCCCACTAGGCTGAGAAAGAAATGCCACTTGACAGTTTTCAAATCAGCGTCATGGCGCTACAACAGGCCAAGTTGTGTCACACATACACACACACACACACACACACACGCACACACACAAAACATGTTTTATTACTCCTAAACATTTTGCCAAATATCACACCCACTATATCACACCCACTATATCCTCAGACCTGTGCCCAGAAGGGCACTTTTTCTAGTTTGATAATGTTCATGTTGCAGACAGACACAGTGGAACAATGATGTGAAAGTTTGTCTCATGGTATTGTGGAATGAAAACAGTTTGTCTCATGGTATTGTGGAATGAAAACAGTTTGTCTCATGGTATTGTGGAATGAAAACAGTTTGTCTCATGGTATTGTGGAATGAAAACAGCTGTCATTCAGTACCCGATCTGTTTCAAAGTGTAGCGCGTAAACATTCAAATTTCAATGGTGACTTTCACATACACACAATCACACATCTTTGTCTTCTAAACGTACAAACTGCCTACTACAAACAAAAAAAGGTTGAATGTTCCTGTTACAGAACACACAACAAGCCCACACGGAAATGTTGTTTCTGAAAATGTACAACATAGCTCTAAGAACTGACAGATTCTATTAGCGATCTAATCCAACATTTAAGGCACAATCCTCAACGTTTATCTAGTTGACAAATCTGCCCCTAAGGGTTCAGGTCTGTAAACAAAGCTTAGGAGCTTCTTCTGTCCATATAGGTTGACTGATAACTTTCCAAACTACAGTGAATTACTACTACCTCTACTTAGATTATTATTATTATATATATTTTTTACAGTACCTTTATTTCATGTTGCTGATACAGGTGAATGGTTACTGCACCTGATGAACTGTGTCACTTTTCATATTAATTTGACACAAATAAGCTACAATATCTTCTTCAGACATGGGGAATGACAGACAGCTACTGTACCCCGCCTTTCATCAGAGTGCATGGTCCCGCAACAATATTCATGAAGTAATGCTATACAGCAGTGTATGTACCATTGTACCCAGATATTTCCATTTTATAGGCACTTATGTATCGAACTTCATGGTGCAAAAATAGAACAAAAGTCTAGTAGCTTGAAATAGTACCAGCACACATCAATGTACAGACCACAAAATGTCAGAGCATGTTGGTGGCCACTGGCCACAACTAAGACTATAGGCCTTCCACAAAGCCTGTGATGAAGAGCAATATTCTATTTATGTAGGCAGAGATGGTGTTTAGTGTCTCTTGACAAGCTCAGGAGGGGGACTTTCTGTATTAAATATTTATATTCAGTGTAAAATAATGACCACATAAGCAAAGTGAAATGAATGAATTAATGTTTATTATATTTATTTCGCATCTCTCGCCTCTGGTCTTTCCCTTGCTGATAGTATGGCCCAATCTAACCTGAGACATGCCACTTTTGCAGGCAGCTGCCAAAACATGGACTCAATGTGTTGGTTTTGTTAAAACTGTCTGAAACACTTGGGGTTAAGTTAAGGGGCAGCATGTATGGACATCTATCAGAAAACTGTCTGAAACACTTGGGGTTAAGGGGCAGCATGTAGGGACATCTATCAGAAAATCAAGACAGGTGGAAGTTTGTGACTTCGTCTCAATAGTAGTCCAAAGGAGATGGACTTGAAAGGGTTCAATGCCTTTAAAATACTTGAATGACATATCTTTTAGATCTTTTAGATGTGGTGCCCTCAGGTGGGGCAAGGAAATGTAACATTCACACAGTAAACCCTTATGGGCCAATATTACATAATCGTGTAGCTGACTGTGTATATACAGTAATGTATGTCCTTTTTCTGTATGTATATGTTTGCATGAAAGAGGAGGTACAAAATGGAAAACAATATACAAGAGAAGCCATGGTGCAGAAGCCTCATATTCCTCTGCAGAGACTTGCTTTGTGACAGGTAAAGAATGTGCTCCAGCTGACTCTCACACCACGGCCACATCACTCTCCTCACAGCCAGTATGGACCCTTTAATTAGGGTTGTCTGACCTCTGACCCTTGGCACAGGCTTCAACCCCGAGCCTCTGAAGGTCAAGGAACGCAGAGCGGGAAAAACATACCTTTTTATACAGTATGATACTGTATGTGCAACTGAGGAAGCTAACACGCCAGATAAATGTACAGCATGCACTGCAATTCTATTAATGCTATTAAATGTGGGTCAGTGACAATTGTTTTCTTTTAAGGAGAGAAAAATACATGATCAATTGATATGTGAACAATCAACCCTGCCTAAACTGTTTGTAAAGCAATAGAGTTGTCTCTGACCCCTTTTTCCTTTGGTACATAAAGTTTGACAAAAAAGTGAAAAATAATGACCAAAGATTATCCAGAGAAGTCAAAGAACAAATACGCCAAAATGCTGTACTTTCACACACATAATTCGAACTGTCTATCATTGTGAAATGTTCTAATGGCACAACTGTCACACATAATTGGGTGTGACTACACCTGAGCATTGAGCTAGCTATTTGACAGCCATACACACACAGCTCACGGAGAGCAGAGAACATATAGATATAGACCATATTCACACGGCGGACATGTTGGCATTTTGCATTGAAAAAGCAGCCGTTTGTTTCCTGTGGACCGATATAGTTTGTAATTCCACCATTGATAGCCTACCACAGCTTGGCAAGCAACACAAACGATATCATCTTGCAATAATAAAAACAGAAATCCTAATCTTATTTTGATGGAGTTAAAACAGGCAGTCACAGGGTAATAACCTCAGGAGAAGTTATATTTGATACCAGTGAATTCCTTTCTATATGGTGCTAAGACCACTTGATCCTTAATTAATTTCAGTCAGTTAAAACAGCTGTCATCATATTATCTCAAATAGTTGAATTCAATTCAAAATGATTTCATTAAATCATTGTCTTAAATCTTTGTCTCAGACAAGCTAGCGGTTAGGGGTTAAGTAAGTCTCTCTGGGACTCTGTCTCAGTAGACCCCGGGGCCCTTCTGTCTCCCAGACAGCCTCTCTACCATCTCATCTCTACGCCCAATGGCTGACCCTCGAGATGAACATGCACTTGCACTCAATGATTTTTGCTTCACTTCAGTCTATGCTTTATGCCAGTGAATTATCTATTTACACTTATTCTCTCATTGGGGAAGTAGCTGATAACGCCCACCTATGCTGTTTTTTTTTACATTGCATCTGATACAGTTTCTCACATTGGCCATTTTACACAAGCTATGCAATTCTATCATACTAACTAGAGACTAGAGGGAGAACCTTTAATGTCCTGGATTATTTAATATACAATTCAATACACATGATACAGTATATGAAAATGACATTACATAATGAAGCTCCATATTTCAATAACACTCTTTTAGTCGCTAAAAGAGTGCGTGCGTGCATGTGTGTGTGTAAGAGAGAGCATGCATGCATGAATGTGTGAGTGCGTGCGTGCATGTGAGAACTGTGGCTGCGTGTGGGCAAGTGAGTGAGAGTGTGTATGTGTGCACACATGCACATGTGAGAGGGAGTGTCTCTCTGCTGTAAAGCTGCCCAGGTGAGACAACTGACTTAACCCACCAATCTCAACCACACCAAATCCTCACATTCAGGCAGGAAGTTTGGCCCAATTGCTGTCATTAGTCAAATAGGGATCCTGCATCCAGCAACACCGTATGTGCAGAGTGACTGTTATTCAGCCCTAGCCTAATATATAATCATTGCCAAAATAGAAGATCTACAAGCTCACAACAACACATAATATCGTCAGCTTCTAGTTGTGCTATTTTAGCATTTTCTTGTTTTCTTTGTTTTGCCTGTAATGAATGACATGGCCAAAATAAGAGAGAATGAAACTATTTTATGCATAGCAGGATGACAGCTTTGGTTTCATCAGCTCCAACACAAAGACCTCATGATACACATCAGGCCACATCAGGCTTGCTGGACCATAGACATCTCCATGACCTGTCTCTGAACTACCAACACACTGATCGCACGCTGTTCATGTACTTCTAGCCTTTTGTGGTTTCCTGTGTCTGAGTTATTTTTGGTTTTTTTGTCTATCCTTCTGTCAGTCTCTCTCTATCTCCCTCCTTTAGTCTCTATTTTTGTCTGCAAGACCTGTTATTTTACAGTCAGGATGTGGGCCTCATGTCTGACAAGCAACACTGGAGAGTGTCTCCCCTGTGTGTGTGTGTGTGTGTGTGTGTGTGTGTGTGTGTGTGTGTGTGTGTGTGTGTGTGTGTGTGTGTGTGTGTGTGTGTGTGTGTGTGTGTGTGTGTGTGTGTGTGTGTGTGTGTGTGTGTGTGTGTGTGTGCGTGAGTGCGTGCACTAGACGCTACTATTAGAAACTACAATGTCAGGTCGGTGAATGTAAGATGACAGTATAATGATTTAATTCCAATTTCATGTGTCACCAGTGGGCAGTGGCACTCTTCTGTTCTGTTTTGTTCTCATTATAAATTGAAACTTTCAATAATTTTCTGACTATGGCCTTTTTTAGTGGTGCCTCCATTACGCAGCTATGTGTGTCCTTATGTACATAGTATGTATGCGTGTCCCTGCGTCTGTCCGAGCACGGAAAGCTGCAACACAGTAACTCTGCCAGGTTTCTCGACCGTGGGAAGGCTCACCAGAACCGGGCCGGCCCCCTGTGCACGTTCCTGGAGGTCTGGATGTTCCGGGGACCCCCACACGATAACTCTGTCATTTCGTAAAGGTTTTTTCCAAATATTATCAAAGTACAGAGCAGAGCACAGTACACTACAATACAGTACAGAGCACAGTACAGTACAGTGACTATAACAATAAATATATAGTTGCACCGCTCAGTTCAGTTCAGTTTCTATGCCAAGGAAGGACCACCAAATAACCTTTGCCTCTGGTTGTGGCCCCCCTGTGGTGAAATGGCTCGATCATCTATCGACACCACCGTACAACGTCAACGTATAAAATAGGGTTTAAGTGGTTAAAGCTATTACACCCCTCTCTTGAACCCCCTGGCCACCAACACAAAGCTAATCCCTCACACAATAAACCCTGGAGAAAGAAGGGGAGAAGCCCTATCCATCAGCCACAGGAAAGGCGCCATGGGTTTGCTGACAAATCTTTACCCCCTCTAACCTGATCCAGGGACTAAATAGGCTGGGGTATAGGTTATAGGCTGGAGGGCGACTACAGGCTAGGACTCTGCTACTACAGGCTAGGACTCTGAATGCTGAATCCCAATGTTAGAAAATACTTTGGGAATTCACATACTGACTGATAGTCGGAAGAGTACAACAACTGCAACAGCAGAATAAGATAATACGATTGTTCAGCAATATACTGGATCTGTCTGTTTTATTGTCTGGTCGTTGGACTTAAGCTTTTACAGAATGATCATTCAACTGCTAATATCATGTATAAAGCAAAGAAGATACCGAAGAAACCATAAACAAGAAAACATTTGAGAATGATTGGCTGGTTTAAGAAGGTTCTATCTTTGCTAATGCTGACAGGAATATACTGAATACAGAATCTTCTTTCTGGAGCTTTGCTGAGGCTGAAAGTTTTACTTTAGCAATCTTTGATCTACACACTAACAAAATCTGACCAGCACAGGAAGAGTCAAAGATAAACTGGTTGGTCTGAGAGAGTGAGAACTGACAAGGCTCTGATGACAGGGAGCGATGCCACGGACTGAGAGAGTGAGAAGTGGAGAACTGACAGCCTCTGATGACAGGAAGATGCTACGGATTTTGTTTGGAAGCCTTTTGTGTGTGTGTGTGTGTGTGTGTGTGTGTGTGTGTGTGTGTGTGTGTGTGTGTGTGTGTGTGTGTGTGTGTGTGTGTGTGTGTGTGTGTGTGTGTGTGTGTGTGCGTGCGTGCACGGCTGCACGTGTGTGAGTGTGTGCGTGCCTGCGCCTGTGTCTGTGTGTGTCTGTTTGTGCATATAGGGACATGATCCATGACTGCTAACGCACTGCATGTTGGAGCCATGCAGAGAAGCCTCAGATGTGGGGCTCCTATCATCGGCTGTTAAGTGTGGTGTGAATTCCTCCGGCCTCATGGCCATTGGCCTCTGGGTGCATGGCGGCAAGCTTCTGAGCAGATAAAGAGAGGGAGAAAGCACAGGTGCGGATATGGGCCAAACGTCCTCAAGCCTGTGACGACTAGACCGGGAGGGAGTGGGGGGACCTGTCTGGGAGGTGCCAGTTGCACCAGAAGGACAGGCAGAAAGCAAAGCCTTTTTGTTTTCTTCTTTTCCATTTACGTTTAGTTTATCATTCTCAATGTCATTTAATTTCCATAAATTTTTTGTGGGTTTTGATTGGCACTGTTAAAAGTGTTTTTCCACCACAGAGGCACAGACTATAAATTCCTTCAGAATTCACACAATTATTAATATATCAGAGCAAAGTCCCAAATGAAATGAGGATGTTTCTGCACATTTCCAAAGGCGTGCGTGTGTGCGTGTGAGTGAAGGGGAGTCGCATCAAATAAAACTGTACAAAAAATCCCATTGGGTGGAGTGTCTCATCCAGTCCAGTACTGTAGTACAGTTGCAAAAACAAACTGCTTCATGCACAAGAGCAGCAGTGATTCTGTAAGCGTGAAATATATGGAGCTATTTCTGCTATGGGTTTATATATATATGTTATTTTCTTTTTCTTTTTTTGTGGAAAAAGCTAAGAGACTTTTTGGTTGTATACTGGTTGTGGCAAAAGCTTGTAAATATCTAAGAACCACACAAAAGAAAACCCTTTACCTGTACTTTTTGTGGCAAAATAACACACACAAAATTATGAAATATTCTGCCTTCAAGCAATTAACCCAATCTATGCCGAACCTGCGATTTCTTGAGTTTAATGCTTGTACCCATGTGCCAAACCTGCAAAATCTCGGGTTTCTTTAATATAATATTACACGAGGTGGGGAGCACATGTGCTGTAATTTATTACAGCACATGTAATAAATGTAAAAAAGTCAACTCACTCTCGTCACTCTTGTGTGTGACCCATTACTGTTATAAAAGTTGTTGATACTGAACCTACAGTATAGCCACTGGCAACAAGGCTCACTTGCAGAATGCAATACACCACTGTATGTCAAACTTATCAAAGTGATTTACAAGGGTGTGGAAGCGGAGACATCCGCATGTTAATGACCTTGCGCTATCAGTAGATTTTGATGGTTATGACTCCTCTATTTATATTACATTAGCCACATGAACCCATAGCGTCCTTATTCTGGGGGTGAACATGCTGTTAAATAGGCTGATCTACAAGCTCACAACGGGTCGTGTTGCAACACGTTGAGCTTATAGTTCAGCTATTTGGTGTAGAGGGAAAAAAAGGAAGGAGCCTATAGGCCCATGGGGGACTCTGGTCAAGTAAGTATCCAGGGTTTAAGTGGTTAATTCAGGACGGGAGCATGAAACCTGGCACTTCCCAGGAGTCATTTCTGGGACTGTTGAGGGCTTGAGGCTCTCCCTTTACCAACACTTGAGCTGGCTGAGTGCTACAGCAGCTGCCACTGGGGGCAGGGTGGAGGGAGCAGGAGGTGAGAGAAGTAAAATGACAATCCCCCTTATTTTTGCTGATCACTGGAAACATGATTATGTATCAATACCATTATTACATTTGTGTAGCGAAATGATTGACCTTTTTGGTTTTTGACATTATAGTAATTTTGTATTACAGCGGATGTTTCATAATCATTATCATTATCATTACAATGGATGAATAAACCATATTCACACAGCTGTCATTTTTACTTACTTCACACCCCCCCTGTCGGGGGTGAAGTAAGACCAAAATGTTCGCCGTATATACGTATAAAAGCTGAGGTTGAAATGTGTACTTACCACTGGTCCAAGAGATGTGGTCTGTCTGTCATCCTTCCTCACACTGGGCTGTCCAGGGGAACCTCAGTGAAGATAATGCCTGGGTGCAGGTCAGGTCAAAAGATGGACAACATGAGAATGGATTGTTGATTATTTGTTTTAATTTCGGCTTACTGTATTGCATTTTTTTGTTATGAATTAAGGTGAGATTAATTTTATAAACCCCATAGGGTTTTTCAATCTCTGCACAATCTGTTTTTATTATGTTGTTGCTGAATAATGTTGCTATCTGTGCAAATAAATACAAATAACCAGAACTGATTTGAATTGGTGGAAAGTAACTCATATTTACTCAAGTAGGCTACAATTCTGAGGTACTTTTACTTTACTTTAGTATTTCCAATGTTCAATCATTTATACTTTACTCCACTACAACTCAGAGGCAAATATTGTATTTTTACTCAGCTACAGTTATTTTAAAACTTTACTACTGTAGAATTTGATTATCATTACAAAACATACATTAACTTGTTAAACCTTAATTTGTACTTAATCTATAAATAATGCTGATCTACAAACTCATGATGTGTTGTATTGTGTTGTGAGCTTGTAAGTCTTCTATTTTTGAAACGTTCTTTTACTACTTTTACAGGCCTACTTACAGTAAAGGCCGCAACAATGCAACTATATTCGCAACTCCTTGCAATAAAACATTTTTAAGGTCAACCGCACCAATGCAACTCCTTGCAACTGCCATTGGAATAATGGTTGCAAGTAGTTGCATAGTTGCATGTTGCAAGAAGTTGAATGGTAAATCATTGATTTTGCCAATACTTTTGTACTTTTTCTCAATTAAAATTGGTAATTTAGATTTTTTTTGTATTGTTACTTTTACTCAAGTAAACAATCTACAGTACTACTGATGATTTGTGACATTTACAGCTTGTGTTTAGTGTGGGGGCACAGCATTCGAATACACCACAGCTTCACCACTAAAAAAGACAAACAATCTATAAAGGTTACTATTTAAGTGTGTGGGAATGGAACATTCCGAGAAAGTAGTGAGAGTTTCACAACTCTAATGTAGATCCTGCATGAATGTCAAGTTGTTCATTCAGCTTCCCTCACCCAATTAAAAGAAATTCACTGAAATGTGAGCTGGCATGTTGGACCTATTGGACCTGTCAACATCAACCCCATGCAGAGGTAGGCCTCTACCTCTGCATTTCAACACTTTACAGTACTAAAAGCTCAGGCAAGTACTGAGTGACTTCTTTTCCCAGTGTTGAAATGTTGTCGGTGTATAGGGCCCAGAAAAATATCCCAAAAGGGGCGTAAACATTTGTCGCTTCCAGCCCACATCCTTGTTGTGGGGCAAGTAGGACCCTAGGAGAGACACAGATCAATCACTTTGCTAGAGTGACATGATGAGCTTGTAGCCTAAACAGTGACTTTTCCATGCTAATTACACTACTTTAATGGTGCAGAATTGCTCAGTTCATACTTGTGCCATAACAAAAGGACTTTAGAAGGAAAGATTTTATTGTCTGGACTTTCTATGATCTATCAAACAATCAAGTATCAAGCAAATGTGCACTGACGGCGCACAGAACCATGATGCATAACAGTCAAGCACTGGTCATTTAATTAAGCCACATACGCATTTATATAATCAATGAGGTTTCTATTTTAATTGGGTGTCTAGCTGGTCATGTCATGATTTTATTTATATATCACTATTAGTATAATTGTAATCCATCTATTCTACAGTAGTGAGCTTGCAGATCAGCTATTTTCAATGAACAGATTTAACTTAAAAAAAAACACCCGATCAACATTGTATTGTATCTTGTTAAAGTGTTCTTGATTAATGTATTCATTCGTTTAAATGAACACCCAGAAAATAGCCAAAACGTCACTGCTCTGCAAAAGACGTAAAAGTAGGTCATTAAAATAGCCAATCTATACCCTGGTGAGCTGCAGATCAGCTATTTGAAATGAACAGAGTTAACGTTAAGTGTAAGTGTTCTTGAATCATAGCCTACCATGTGATATCATAGGCAAATGGGCAATCAAATACAATACTGTAGCCTACATTGTCAACATTTGAGCACCCACCAGCAGATGTAAAATAAACATGGGGCATGAAAGATTTCTGCAGATGTTTCGCAAAGCAATTAGATGTATAATAGTTCGTTTCTTCAATAAGGTATCAGTTGTTGTAGTAGTTGTTGAGTGGGGAAGTAGCTGTCAAAATCATCTTTCCATTCTGTGTAGATAAAGCTCTCTTCCTAATAGCTGTAGCCCTACGTATGTTGAGCGTAATTAAGCCTCGTCTTTCCATTAGTTTTCCGTTCAATATTTAGTCCGCAAATTTTACAAACGCAAAGCGTGTGAATTGTCATTCACACAGTTCAGCTCTGGTTCAGTTTGCCCCACAACACGGCTATAGGGGCGGAGATCAGAGATCTATGAGGAGTCGTTGCTGGAAACTATAGACACATCCACGGAGGGGTGCCCTGTAGGCTACCATTAAGCACAGCTTGACACTTCAGTATTGATTGCCTACACCTGGATTCGTCTATACTGTAAGTGTACATATCACGATATACAGTAGCAGGTCAAACTACTGCTGTGCCTGACCTCTTGGCCCAGACATTCTGGGAAGAGCGATCTAGCCAGTAGGTATGGTAGCCCCGGTTGTGACCTCAACAGGTTTGAATCTAGCTCATGAGTCATCCTCTCTCTCTACCCTCTCTCTCTCTCTCTCCACTAGTGCCTAAACATAGTACATAAATACCTAAATAATTATCTGGAACTAAAAATCAAGATACAGATTCCACTGAGGCATGAGGATACACTGAAGAGTGTGGGGTCACTGGAGGACAGTTTTCAACCAAGAATAACAAAATGTCATTGCTGTCGGACGGAAACCTTGTACGTTCAAAACTGCTACTGCTACTACTGCTACATGTTGGCTATTTTTGCCACATTTTTGCGACACTTCCATACGACAATGTATAAAAAGAGACCTTTTGGTTGTACCGTTTGTGGCAAAAGCTTGTAAATATCTAAGACACATACAGTGGTAAAAGCGCTCAAGCTTTCTTTCTTTTCCTGCCTTGATCTCCTTACCACACCCCCTCTTCCCTTTCTTTGTTTTTCATGGAAATAATTACATGATGGGAACTATGCACAAAAACGGATTTCACCCTCTTTTTTACCTGTGATGTGACAATAACGCTGAATAATAATAACAGAGATAAAGAGGTACAAGGTTTCTGTCTGACAGCAATGATTTGTGATAAGCATTTTTGAGGGGCGCTCCTATGCACAGCTTTGTGTTTATGTGTCTGTCCGTTTGAGCACGGAATATGCCCAGCTGATTGGCTGAGCACGGAATGTGTTCTATGATGATCTATGAAGATAAGAGCACCCCTCACTTCACACAAGTGTGATTTTTACAATACTTTTACTTTTGAATCACAATTTTATAACATTTGCACTTAGCTACAGCTCGTAGTCTTGGAGAAACATAAAAGAGTAACCTAAACCCCATGACACCAACCTGGTGTCTCTGTCATGATCACATTGTTGCTGTTGTTTCCATTGAGCTCTTTCAGGGAGTCCAGTGAAGTTTGGTTGGAGGTAGTGATGGTGCTTTCGTCATCTGCCTTGTCTCCAGAATTCTCTTCTGCAGGATGGGTAGCAACTGAGGTCTCCTCTGGAACTACTTTGTCCACAGAGTCAGAGTCAGCGGACAGAGCTGAGGCAGGTGGATCAGTGCTGGACGTGTCTGCAGCGGGTTTGTCCTCAGTATCAGCTGGGAATAACAACAGAAACATTAAACATTAGTGGTTGTTGAGAACACAGAGCTGAGACAGATTCCCTATGTTGTAGTCATTATGATTTATACTCAGCCTTGGCTGTGAATACAGCAGAAAGAAGTACATTTTTTTGCACTTGTTATTGTGAACCTGATAGTGCTGGCAGCAGGGGGGGCACAGCATTCGAATACACCACAGCTCTTTTCACCACTAAAAAATAAAAAAATAAAACATCTACTGTATAAAAGTTACTATTTCGGAAAACTGAAGCTCAAGCTGTCCGGATTTATCTAAAATAAATTAAAATTCTAACATGGATGAACTATAATCCATTTCAAATTATCAGATAAAATATCTAGCTATACATATTGCTATAAACCGAAGTGGCACAACTTAAACTGCAGGTGCAAAGTCTTTAGAAATCAAATGGAAAAACACCAAGCACTGAATTCATACTTTGTTTTGTTACAAATAAAAACCTGTGGACAAAGAAATTATTGATGTTCTTAAATAAATAAAGAATATAAAAAAGTTAAATTAATTATACAATACTGTAAATACATTTCGCCCAAGTATATGTCTTTTTTTTTAACAAAATTTTTACCCCACGATTTTGTAACCCAGTTTTCTTTTCCTCCTGGGCGCTACACTTCCTCTGCCAACCTGGGGGGGCAGCGGACTGACCTCATGCCTCCTTCTATGCATGAGGAGTCCAAGCTGCTTCTTTTCACCTGACAGAGGGGAATTTCCCCGGCCGGACGTAGCGCGTGGAAGGGACACGTTATTCCGACCAGTTCCTTTCCCCTCCATCAGGCGCCCTGGCTGGCCAGGGGGAGGTAGTTTTAGAGACCAGGATTACGGCATGTTTTTGTGAGGGTATCTACCCTAGGGGACACGGGGAGAACATGCAAACTCCACACAGAAAGGCCCTATCGCCAACCCCCGCCTCGGGTATGGGCACTGATGACGCGGAGGAGGGAGTATATGTCTATATAAAGATTGACTGTCAGCACTGCTATGTCTTGTAATTACCTGCTGCATAAGAACAGCAGTTCCAATCACGTGGCCTCAAGTGGTTCTGCCCACAGTTTATGGGGGGCTTCTCTGGTTTTACCCACCTGACAAGGGGGCCCTCTGGGCCGGCCAGTAAAATAAGGTGATTACTGACCAGGTCTGAATGAGCCACAGCCACACAGCTGTTGATGGCTGTGGGAAAGTACGCCAACCCCCATCATTACCTGACCCCGAGCTGATGCGTATGAAGGGAGACAGTGGGTGGAAAAGGCTAGAATCGGTGACTGGTGTTCCAGACATAGCTATGTTATAGCCTGATTGTTAATGTCCATGACCAAGAGAGATATAGCCTTCCAAGACATTCTATCTGTTTTGATGAAGAACATGGAAAATAATACTTTGGTTGTTTGGTAGAATATCACTTTTTTGACTATTCGCTATAATAGTATAGAATATCACTTTTTTTACTATTACGCCAAACATGTACATTTTATCCTTTCTTTATGTAAACATGTACTTGCTCAAATGAGGACGTTCTCAAAGCACCATACAGCACATCCCTACAAAAGAAGTTGACGAAAAGAAACAAGCTAAAACCTGAACTCTTACAGTAGCCTCAGAAACCCAGACATTTTCATTGAGAAAAACAGTAGCCTCAGAAACTCAGACATTTTCATTGAGAAAATCTACTTTTCAGACATCATGACTCAGAGATGGTGCTTTCCGTGGTACTTTCTCATCCTCCCTGACTCTGCTCTCCCTCAGGCAAAAAATAAATACATCTTCTAAACTACAGAAAAGTAAGCGCAACACAGTCTGGTTTTGGGAAGCTGCTGGTAGCTATTAGAGGGTGACTCACGCTCAACCTGCAAAGCATTCTTGTTCACTGGACCTAGATCGGAAGAGACATCTGTCATTAGAAACTGAACAGACAGGCATTTCTTGCCTCTAAATGTGATAACTGACAAGGAAATTATTATGTTGGTGGTGGTGTTTTTTAGACTCCTGTTCCCAGCAGATCTGAAGTTAAAGTATAGGGCCTATAGTAGTCACAGTAATAGATAAATGTTCAGTGAGTCTCTAATTGTCTGTTTTTATTGGCTATAACTTGAATTTAAGTATTAAGGCAATTCAATTCGCAATTATTTATCGTGGGATGCCTCAATTAATGATATGCTTTAACTCACAAACGTGCCTTTGCTCTTTGGAAAACAACTGTGGATTCCACCACTTGACAAAGCTCAGACAGGTTTATTATTCTGTGTTAACCTCAGTAATTGACACAATACAGAATAACAATGCATGTAAAAACAATAGACCAGCTGTGGTTTATGTTTCTGTGTGTCTTTGAGGTGTATTAAAACATCTGTTTTGAAGGCCAGGTGCACCTGTATAGCAGTATAGCCCAATTAGCAACCTGGATCGGATGCCTGTCTACCTGCTGTGTGAAACTTTCTAAATACATTTATGTTCACCTTTTCCCAGGACAGGAAAAGAAGCCCATTTGCAAAGTAGTTACTTTTACAACTGCCAATGAAAATTGTCCATTTGAGCAAAGTGTGGCCCAGGGCATTGAGGCAGGTTCAGACATGATTGAAACCACTTGTAACCAAACCTGAGAAGAACTCAAAGGAAAATAAGGACATTTCCTTCAATAACAAACAAAGAGCAGCGATGGAAATGGAGAAAGGAATACATAATTGTCTTTTTTTAATTTATCAGTTAAAAAGCGTGTAAAGGAGTTAAAATGATGTTGGACACTTGAGGACACTTGTACTTGAACTACGTGAATGTTTGCGATAGTTTGGCAGAAATCTGGACCTTGTGCATTATGACAAGCTTGTCGTTTGACAAGCTAGTGACAAGCAACTATTATACAAGCTATAGTCATTTTTCAAGCAAGCACTAGATACATCAAAACATGATATACATACATTTAATTGTTTTTTGCGGCTTTCGCCTTTATTTTCATATATATATATATTATATAGAGGGAAATGGGGGAGAGAGATGGGGGAGTGAGATGCAGTAAAGGCCGTCGGGATCGGGAGTCGAACCCGCAGCACACTGCCAGACCTTGGACTACCGGCCATGCCTGAACCGCAGAGCCACGGCCCAGGCCAATATCATACATTGAATTTGTAGCCAGGCTACTGTACAGCAACTGTATTGAGTCTTACGTGTTACAATGGACATATTTAAGATGATGGCCTGCATGTAATTATGGTGAATTTGTATCGCTGTTGGGCAACCAATGAAGCTTTTTTTTATATTATACATTTAAATCAAACTGTCTGCCTAAAATGTCTGATTACTACACTACAACTGAGAAGAACATTGGGTACAAACTTCCTAAATCAGTTACAACCAACTGCTCGGTGTCAGCCTGTCTTCCATTTCCATCAAGTGGTGGATTTCAGCATTGCACAGAACCTTTCAAAATGTTTTTCTCATCTTGAAACAAGTAGCTCATAGTTCAGTGCTAAGTGAGTCAAGTGACTGTTAACATAACCCGCCTCTTAGACCCTTACCCCAAACAACGGTTTGCATTTAATTGGGCTTAATGTGTTCACTATCATTTGGGACTCTATTCCATCCCAGCCTTTGACCTTCATTATACACTTATGGTGTGCATATTTAGTATCTATTTAGTTTGTATTTGATTTTGAGCATGAAATGTGCAATACAAAACCAAAAAGGCTTTATCTTGACTTGATCTGACTCATCTCAGGTTCTCATTTTGTAACGTTGTGGACACAGGCTGTGTACGTCATTCTGAGTTTCCTTCTTGTTCTTGTTCAGTTCGACTTCTGCATTCGACCTGAGCAGTCGCATTCCCAGGAGCTCTCTCCAACCAAGAACCGGTAGCTATGTTTTCAACTTGTTCCGCCTTTTACCTATTCTTCATCCTATGGATTACGGACGCATGCTTTAATTCAACATGGAGTTTACACCAAGAAGAGATGGAACGATACGGAAACGAAGCAGAGGAGTTTGAGTTTCACAGCGACTATTTCCTCCTAAATGGTTTGGAATGCAAACACATTTCTTTTGGGTCGGCGGCGATTCATGGCCTGTTAACAGCGAACCCGAATCGCAAGTACAAGCCCCCGACTGGCAAAATGGATCGCAGAACTGTGATTATTTTATGCCTGTTGCTATCGGGAGACATTCATTTCAATCCTGGCCCGGTTACACGATCACAAGCGGTCTCACAAGCGAGACTGCTCCTACAGCAAGAGGTACTTCCGCAAGCCACAGCCGTTTCCATCGCAACGCGCCACGGCTTCCAGAGCGCCGCCTCCATGGACTTGACCACGGACGCAACTCCAAGATCAGCCTGGGAACGCTCTCCAGCCTCTCCCCCACAGCATACAACCAACGCCAGCGGACCCCCTTATTTCACCGCGGGCGTTATGCTTGCTGAAACCAACCCGGCTGTGATCGAAACCGAGGAACACCCCCCCCTCCCCCACACCCCCAGTCAATCCAGGACTACTGAGGACAATGGCATTGACATGTGCAGGACATGTCCTGACATGTGCAGGACATGTCCTGACATGCACAGTCAATCCAGGACTACTGAGGACAATGGCATTGACATTCCACCGCCCCTCCCCACTCACACCTCAGCCACGGAAATTCCACCGCCCATCCACATTCACACCTCAGACTATTTCAACACCGACGAAATTAACACAATCGTCGAAACCAACGGCCTTCATCTGTTTCATTTGAATGTGAATAGCCTGAGTCGCAAACTGGCAGAGATCAGACATCTATTTCAAAACGGTAAGGCAAACATCCTGTGTTTTTCTGAAACTAAGCTTGACGAGTCCACTAAGGACCCAGAGATAGAAATAGAAAACTATACTGTCATTAGGAACGACAGAAACAGGCATGGTGGTGGCGTGTGCATGTATATTCACAAAGACACTGAATATGTTACTCGTACTGAATTACAGCATGATGAAATTGAAACTGTGTGGGTTGAATTAATTTTCAAAAATGCTAAATCAGTACTAGTTGGCACCGTCTATAGACCGCCTGATCAGCACGGGTTCTATGATATTCTTGAGGGGTGCTTAGCTGGGGAGGAATCTGTAGAGAAAATCCTGATTGGCGACTGGAATACGGACATGCATCGTAAGGAAGTGCCTGTGTTTAAATCGTTTAGTCGGCTCTGTGATCTGCATGGTTTCAGCCAGCTAATTACCCAACCCACAAGAGTGTGTGATTCTACTCAAACTGTCATTGATCTCATTCTGACCTCGGACAAATCCAGAATCTCCAAGAAAGGGGTTATTGTATGTGGGCTCAGTGATCATTTTATGATTTTCTGTACCCGCAAAATACAGAAACTAAAATTTGACTGTCACAAAACAGTCATATCTAGGGACCTCAAAACCTACTCTAGTGAGGCCTTTAACCTAGAACTGGAGAGACTGGATTGGTCCGATGTGCTCAGGAGCTCACTAGTCGAAGAAGCATGGCTTGGCTTTAAAACCAAATTTACAACAGTACTAAACAACATGGCTCCTCTGAGAACCATCAGGGTCAAAACCCGCTCGGAGCCATGGATGAATTCGGACATACTGACTGCAATGAAAGCCAGAGACAACAAATGCTCTGAACTTCTTAAATGCAAGTCCAAGCTAGCTAAGCGCTTCGACAGTGATCTCCAAACCAAACTGTGCATCCTTAAAACCCAATGTAACAAGCTAAGAAACGGTGTAATTGCCATGACCAAATCAGCCAAAAGTAACTTTATCAATGATAAAGCCGAGGAAATCAAAAACAATCCTCGGGAGCTCTGGAAGCTACTAAACAACCAACTAGGCTGTGGTCAGAAACTTAAAACCAGGTTTACTAACATAAACATCAAATCAAATAACACCCTCATCACTGACAAGGTTGATGTAGCCAATCACTTGAACATCTTCTTTACAAACATTGCAACAATGCTGGTTAACAAACTGCCCTCCCACTCTGGGCGTTTTGGTGTAGAGCACATCAAAGGCTTCTACAAAAACCTAGGTGTTTGTAAAGATGATTTTAAAATGACAATGGTAACAACTGAGGAGGTACTTAAGAAACTGAGTGCCCTCCAACCCCACAAGGCCACTGGCCATGACAATATTCCCTCCAAATTTCTCAGAGACTCAGCCATTTCCATAGCTCCAGTCATCACCCACATAGTTAACCTCTCCATCAAACAAGGACAGGTCCCCAGAGATTTTAAACTGGCCAAAGTAACCCCCCTGTACAAAAAAGGGAGCAAATTAGAACCCGGCAACTACCGCCCTATTTCTATTCTAAGCTCCATCTCGAAAGTGATGGAAAAAATAGTCTATGAACAGGTTGAAAAGTATCTTGCCACTAATAAATTGTTGTACGAGTTCCAATCTGGTTTCAGAACATCCCACTCCACTGACACATGCCTTCTCTATTTGAGCGACCACATCAAACACGAGGTGGATGCTGGAAAATACTGCGGCATGGTCATGCTGGACCTCCAAAAGGCTTTTGACACCGTGAACCACTCCATACTGGTTAACAAGCTTAAAGCTATTGGTTTTGATAGCACATCAGTGAGCTGGATGCAATCCTACCTGGAGGGGAGAGAACAGATGGTGGAAGTGAACGGAACACTGTCCCCCCCCCTCCCAGTGAGCTGTGGCGTCCCACAAGGAAGCATACTAGGGCCTTTACTGTTCCTAATATATGTAAACGACATGACTTCAGCTTGTGACTGCAACTTGTTCCTGTTCGCAGACGACTCAGCACTGCTGGTCTCGGACAGGAACAAACTGCAGGTTGAAAAGACCCTCAGCTCTGAACTCGGTAGAATCTGCACCTGGCTCGCTGATAACAAACTATCCTTACACCTGGGAAAAACTGAATCCATTCTCTTCGGATCAAATAGTAATCTCAAAAAGGCAGATGGCTTCTTGGTTAGAGTTGGTGATGATATTATCACACGGAAGGATCAAATTACCTACCTAGGTTCCATCCTGGAGGCCAATCTTTCCGGTGATAAGATGGCCACCAACGTAATCAAAAAAGTCAATCAAAGAACAAGATTCCTCTACAGGATCTCCTCACTGGTCGACAAAAACACCTTGAAGACCTTAACAGGAGCCCTTGTACAAGGTTTCTTTGACTATGCATCCACCTCCTGGTACCACAGCACCTCAAAGGCCCTTAAAACAAGGCTCCAGACCTCCCAAAACAAACTGGTCAGGCTCCTACTTGGCCTCACCCCCCGAACCCACCTCACCCCTGCCCACTTTGACAGGCTGGGATGGCTTAGGGTCGACGACAGAGTACAGCATCTTGCAATGGGTCTGGTCCACAAGATTAGATACACCACCAAGATACCCATGTACCTGTCTAAATACTTCCTTAATGTAAACGAAGTCCACACCCACAACACCAGAGGGAGTGCAACAAACCATGTACAACCCAGATTCGGCACAAACAAGGGACTAAATTCTTTTCGCTCCTATGCGACCAAAATGTGGAACGCCCTACCAACAGTCATTAAGACATGTGAATCCCTTGGCTCCTTCAAAACTGCTCTCAAAGGGCACCTACGGATGGCTGCAATTCGAAACTGGCCTCTGTAAAAGCTGAATTTGTATCTGGATTGTACTATGTTTTTGTGTGGACGTGGTGTTGGGTGCCTGCACATATGCACACATGGCATCAACGCATGGTGTTGTATGCAGGCGCCCTACACTCTGTCTTTGTACTATGGATTGTACTATGTTTTTGTATGGACGTGGTGTTGGGTGCCTGCACATATGCACACATGGCATCAACGCATGGTGTTGTGTGCAGGCGCCCTACACTCTGTCTTTCGTTTTCTTTTCTTTTATCCCCCTGTTCCCCTCACTGTATACTTTTTTTCCCTTTTCGCTTCCTATATGATGAATTCCTGTTCTGTTCTTTAACTACATAGAAGTGTCTATTTGTTTGTCTCTAAATGTTTTGATGAATTGAACAATGTGGACCCTGTTGTAAACAAGTGTAAGGCTTAATTGGGTCGTCCACTCACAGTTAACAGTCTTTGTATTGAGTTTGTGCTTGAAATGTACTGTAATTCTGCAAACTGTTAATAAAGATTTCAATCAATCAATCAAAAAGAATTGTGATACACTGACTGTGTCTGGTGGTGAGAAAACATGCCACAAATAATGTGCACTACACGTGCTTGTAGATATGCTATATGTCCGCCGCACATCACCGTTATGACTGTGTGACCTCTGTCCAAAATGTTTTCTCAAATTTCAAAAGAAAACAATTATGTAATCAGCAAGCATACACAGCATACAACAATCTCTTTGACTGATAGAATTCCGCTTCACTTTTGCCCCGCAATCAAGTGGTAGTGTTTGGGGAAACCAATTTTGGTTCTTGTTTTTTGTTAGCAGAAGTTATGACAAACTGTTTCCAGTTGAGAGACACTGGAGTTGTGTGTCACAAATTCACAATATATTTGGCTTTATCTGCTGTGCTATGTTGAAGATATGATGGTCTGCAATATACTGCAGGATGGAGGCATGCATGAAAAGGGACATCATCATGAATCAAGAACTCATCATGAATCATCATTCTAATCTACATGAACGATCATGTTGTATTAGCCAATGTCACATTTGTGATTTTGTTTTACATACGGTAAAAAGCAAAGCTTTTGCACACCTACAGGCAACAGGTGCGTAGGAGAGGGTACGGTGCCCCAAAAAGGAAAAAGGAAAACACCCATAAAGATAGCCTGATGAAGGCCGCATAGGCCGAAACGTTGCTGTTTCCCTGAAATAAAAGTTGGTCACTGCATTTGAAGACAGTGTGCGGGTGTTTTCCTTTTACATACGGTAAATTATGAAATGTCTCAGTACTACTGGTGAGTACTTCCTTTTATTCAGTTTGACTGTTCTTGCTAAAGAGGAAGCTGCAGGTGACACAGCATACTCCGGCCACAGTGCACTCTGGTGCAAGGGGAGTTTTTCGTTACCATTGTCGCAATGTTGCTTGCTCTGGGTGGATCTTTGTTGGTTGTAAAGTGTCTTGAGACAACTTGTCTCAGTGATTTGACACTATAATAAAATTGAATTGAATTGAATTGACTCTTACTAGTTCTATTAGATTGTATTTTATCTGTAACCATACTGATCCTGATTCCTGAACTGGGCATATTCTCTGAAATACCTTGACATAGGCCATGCACGCATGAATGCACTCTTATCATGCCAATATTGTTAGGCCACTCGTGTTCAGTTTATGTACATGGCCCAGGCTTACCCAAGGTTTGTTATGATTCTTTTGTATTTATTTTTATATACGATTAAAGCACTATTTTAGCAACCCATTTCCCCCCCACCCAGTGTCAATTATCTGATGTAATCCTGGGCACAGTACCTTATTCCACTGTTATTGCATGGGTTCCAATTTACCCATGTGAATATCATAAAATCTCATCTTGTGTTCTCTTGTAAACTGTCAAAGCTGAATGTGAGACCTGTTTGTCCAAGTGTTGATGTTGTCGACTAAAACTAAGAAGAAAAAATGAAGTTTGTCGACTAAGTTTTTTCACTGACGAAAACAAAATAAAAACTAAGCTATGATGACGACAAAAACTATGACTAAATATATTGACAGTTTCAACAAATAAAAACTAGACTAACATAAATGTTAGGGAGGGACTAGTGGAATAGAGATCCACTATAACTAAAAGACAAATCATTTATGTTTGGTTTTGCTCGGCTATTGCACTCTGAAAATAGCAGATCTGCAACACGTGAGCTTGTGCATTGGCGATTTGTGTAAAATCAGCCATTGTGATGCCATCAAGGCCTGCAAAAATGTGTTTTTTTTTCGACAAAACCAACTGTAGATTTAGTTGAATAAAAACCTATATTTAGTCGACTAAAACTAGACTAATAATAAAACATTTCAGATGACTAAAATGACTAAAACTAAATTCAATTGTATTCAAAAGACTATGACCAAAACTAAAATCTGCTGTCAAAACCAACACTGGTTGTTCAGACAACTATTCTAACCTTTATGCTCCTCTTGTCCTCCAGGTGTGTCCTCTGGTTCAGAGTCCTTGGCCTCTTTTGTGTCCCCACTGTCAGAAAATGTCTGCATCCCTGAAAGATTTATAATTTAGCATTTTATGTTGACGTAGCACATAGCACTCTAAAATGTATACTCATAGCTTCACTGCACAGATAATCTACTGTTAGACAGATATTAGGTTCTTAGCTTGCTTATGATTCTTGATGACTATTTCCATGTATTTGATTACCTTGTATTGTTCCTGCTTACTGTAAATCGCTCTGGATTAATTATCTGCTAAATGCCTAAATTGTAAAGATCAGACTGTGCAGTCATACAGATGAATCTATTACCATTACATGATCAAATGATCATCGTACATTTATAACAATGTTCCATGGTAATAACAATGTTGTAACAATGCTCCTTGGCAGTAACTTTTATACCTTTGGAAAGATTGTTTCTTTCCCTTTTAAATTGCCAAATTTTAGTAACATGTGTGGGATGCACTGAGCATGTGGGTTGCGTCCTCTCTTTTTTGATTATTCTGATAATTCACTCTTTAATCTCTCGTTAATATATTCGAATGGATGATCATTTATTTAGATAGTTGTAAAACTTGTTGGACCCTATCTTAAGCCCAAACCACACCAGTTGCAACTCCTTGCAACAAAACCATTTTGAGATAAACCACATCAATGCAACTCCTTGCAACTGAAGGTGTGGTTTAGGCTTTACACATAGAGGAATTTGGTGTGTGTGTGTGTGTGTGTGTGTGTGTGTGTGTGTGTGTGTGTGTGTGTGCATTTGTTCCTCCGTCATAATGGGGACACATGCTTGTTTACACAGTCACCTACAGAGGACCTCAAACAGTATGGGGACAAATGTGTAGGTCCCCATAACACAAATCATTCAGGAGGTCTCAGGTTGCTGATGTGTCTGGTGTAATTTTTTTAGCAAGTCCCATGAAACATGTTTTCATGTTCATGAACACACACACACAGTTCATGACAAGTGTGTTATCTAATGGGGACATCCCCCAGCAGGCGATAGTTGGTACTGCAGTGTGTGTGTGTGTGAGAGTGTGTGTGCGAACACAAAAACACTACTAGCCAATCACAGATCAGAGATTTACATAAGTTTACATAAGCTCAAACCAGCGTTACGGGGACCGTAGCTAAGTTTGATCAACTGAACACATTTTGAATGGTGCACTACATTACAGGAGTTTTCACTGGGGGGGTCTCTCTGTACAGTACTGTACAGTACAGTACAGTACAGTACAGTACAGTACAGTACAGTACAGTACAGTACAGTACAGTACAGGACAGTACAGTGGATAACAGTACTGTACAGTACATTACAGTACAGTACAGTGGAATACAGTACAGTACAGTATTGCCAAAATATGTATGGAGTCAATTTGTATTGGTGTTGGGGAGGGGGGCGGGGCGGGGGTCACGAGACATGTTCAAAGCATTGCCTGGGGGTCCCCAGCCAAAACACATTGAAGAACACAAGATCACCCCTGTCAATGATTAATATGGAGCAATGTGATTATAAGTGTAATAGTGTAATAAGAGTAATAGTGTAATAGTGTAATAAGAATAATAGTGTAATAGTGTAATAAGTGCAATAGTGAAATAAGTGTAATAAGTGTAATAGTGGAATAAGAGTAATAGTGTAATAGCATAATAAGTGTAATAGTGTAATAAGTGTAATAGTCTATCACGTGTAGTAGAGTAATAAGTGTGATAGAGTAATAGTGTAATAGGCTAATAAGTGTAATAGTATAATAGTGTAATAAGTGTAATAAGTATAATAGTGTAATATGTGTAATAGCATAATAAGTGTTATAGTGTAATAAGTGTAATAGTGTATTAAGTGTAATATAGTAAGTGTAATAAGTGTACTAGTGTAATGGCATAATAAGTGGCATTTGTCTGTGTGTGTGTGTGTGTGTGTGTGTGTGTGTGTGTGTAAACATACGTTTACATTGCCAAAGCAAAAGGTGCAACAATACAATCAAAACAAAATGTATACACAATAGTTGAAAGGCAGAATCTCCAATAAATCAATGTCTATGTTCAGAGATCTCTCAATGCAGGAATACACACAAAACCAATAATCACCAATATGTTCTTATCAAGACCATGAAATGGAGCAAGTATGGACATCTCCTACATATTGATGTTGTTGTCAGCCATTGTCCGACGTCGCATTTGGCGCATCGTCCGACTACTAACCCTATTACTAACCCTAACCTCAGTCTTAACCGGCCACGTGACGTAAGTAAAGTTGTTGTATAGTGCAGTTTCACCATGAGTTTCACAATGTTTTTGCTTTCTAGTCGCCTATACTACTCACGGTAGGCAGTACGTAGGACATGTCCATACTGGCTCCATTGCATGGTCTTGACATGGTCTCGATAAGAACATACTGGTGATTATGGGTTGATAACATTGGAAGCCAGTGTCACAAGCAGATGTAGTAGGAACCCACATGCAGAGAGCCAGGCAAAGTGGTGTTCAAAACCCATTATTGTCCATTTTAATACCGGAGAGACAGGTGAAAGTCAACGTCACAGACAAAACCATGTGACACGATACAGTGATGACACATCAAGTTTCAAGTTTCATTAGAAAACATCATTGCTCAAATCTATTGAAAAAATATGGACTAATACTGTACATTAGACTCCGGACCGCTAGTTGACATTACATTTTGGTGCAACCGGGTGAAAGTGGTGGTCACTAAGACTCTAAAGAATTAAGATTCTAAAAGAATCTTAATAGTCTTAATTTGCATGGTCCCTAATCTCAGTAGTCAAGAAGGGACGAGTTCCCCAGTCACCAAGGACTGACTGAAACAACACTGATATCAACATGAGAGGTGAAAATCAGTTACAGCTGGGGAAAACAGAAACACAGAACCTAGAAAACTAGACCAGGAAATGAGGGAACATAGATTGAAGATTCTAGATTCAAGATATTGTCACAAGGATGTCCAAATACATGCACTGTAGAAAAACTTAGAGCATCACGACCAGCACTTCAAGGAGTGACACTGGAACCCGCACAACCAGGACATCACAATCAAACAAGAATGTGCTGCTTCAGTAGCATCCCCTCCAACAGAGTCATTGAGACATTGACATACCGTTCTGTGATGCTGTGTCAGGAGATCTCTCATCCATATCGTTCAGGGGAATCTCAGGGTCATCCTCCTGTCTGGAATTCTGGCCAACCATGTACGTCTGTAGAAGTAGCAGGGTCAGGTGGTTCTTAACACGCACAGATACTGTAAGCATGCTGTATGTATACTGTAGCCTATATTGCGCATGAATGCATGCACACATGCAAGATGCATGCACAGTAGTACACACGCATGCACGTATACGCACGCACGCACACACACACACGCACGTTTCACATAGCATAGCGGGTTGTCATTTGAGACATACAGAATACTCACTTTAGATCGCCGAATTAGGAAACAGTAGGATGCTCCCATCCCAAGTAGAAAGACGAAGACCACAATGAGTGTAGCGTAAACGGCTTCAGTGGGTGAGTGTAAGGGCAAAAAAGAGTACAATTTAGTCTCAGTGTGCACTGTTGTCTGGATTAGAAAATGTTAATCGTTATAAATAGTAGTAGTTAATTAGTCATAACAGAGATAAAATATTATTCTGTTTTGTAGTAAACTCACCTGGGTCGAGTTTCTTTGCTACTCTGGGTTTGGTGGTAGTGCTACCTGGTTCAACAATAAAGATTTAATTTATTCCATTTATTCAGCTTTTATGAATGAGTATATGTAACAAAACAAAGGGAGATCAAAATCATGACCAGCAAAATAAACTGGCAACTGACACATCTACACATCTGAAAACAATCAACTTTTGTGAATTGAAGAAGAGAATATGGAAGGACGTACTGCTTGGCCCGATGGCAGGTTTCACAGTGGAAGGTTTCACAGTGGAAGGTTTCACAGTGGTAGGTTTCACAGTGGAAGGTTTCACAGTGGAAGGTTTCACAGTGGCAGGAGTGGTAGGCATAGTCTTGGCTGTAGGAATCTCAGATGTTGTGGTTGGTTCTGGGACAGTGAGAGATACAGTGGCAGATATGAAGGGCATCTTTCAACATGAAGGGCATCATTGAACAGGTTAGATATAATTATAAGTACATCATTCAAGGTAACAGGTAACATAATTCACAGCTTATCTTTGCACCATTTGCTATTGTCTGTTGCTCTGTTCAGTTTGGTATCAATTTCACCGGTATAGTATGAGCTGTTTAGTGTGTACAGTATAATCTGTGTGTCCATGAGTACACCCCTTTCATTATTTAACAGTACATCACGTTTCCACTAGTCCGGTTTGGAAATAGACACTAATTAGTGTTAATAGACTCTAAATGTCTAGAGACTAAATAACATTTGGTCCAGTCTGTTATGCTACTCTCCTAATATAACCCTTCTACACTACTAGTCTATCTAACATTATTAAAACTGTCCTTCTGTCTGTCCTCATTAATTGTTCTCCTCAGTGGGTTGCCCAAACCATCTGAACGTACACATGTGCATGACATACTGTAGCTTACACCAGGGATACTCAAATAGATTTACCTGTGGGCCACATTACAAAAATGGCAAGGGGCCAGGGGCCAGTAGATAAAATTACTACATTAATGATACTTGATAACTTCTCTCTTTCAATTGCTTTATTTTCGCAAAATGTATCAAAGTACAATGTGCATGCACACAATATGTAAATAAATAAATGTGTTACATTTTCTTGCATAAACACAAAGAGCTGTTTCCTTAACTGCACAAATTATTGCACATAACATGCAGCTGTTATAATAACATAATAACATAACATGAGTAGCTCTTTGCCTGCCTGCCTGCCTGCCTGTCTGTCTGTCTGTCTGTCTGTCCATGAGTAGTTATTTGTCTGTCTGTCAATGAGTAGCTGTCTTACTGTCTGCCTGTCTATGAGTAGCTGTCTGCCTGCCTGTCTATGAGTAGCTGTCTGTCTGCCTGCCTGCCTGTCCAATTGTCCATGAGTAGCTGTCTGTCTGCCTGTCTGAGTAGCTGTCTGCCTGTCTGCCTAATTGTCCATGAGTAGCTGTCTGTCTGCCTGTCTATGAGTAGCTGTCTGCCTGCCTGCCTAATTGTCCATGAGTAGCTGTCTGTCTGCCTGTCTATGAGTAGCTGTCTGCCTTCCTGCCTGTCCAATTGTCCATGAGTAGCTGTCTGTCTGTCTATGAGTAGCTGTCTGCCTGCCTGCCCAATTGTCTATGAGTAGCTGTCTGTCTGTCTATGAGTAGCTGTCTGCCTTCCTGCCTGTCCAATTGTCCATGAGTAGCTGTCTGTCTGTTTATGAGTAGCTGTCTGCCTTCCTGCCTGTCCAATTGTCCATGAGTAGCTGTCTGCCTGCCTGTCCAATTCTCCATGAGTAGCTGTCTGTCTGCCTGTCTATGAGTAGCTGTCTGACTGCCTGCCTGTCCAATTCTCCATGAGTAGCTGTCTGTCTGTCTGCCTGTCTATGAGTAGCTGTCTGCCTGCCTGCCAGCCAGCAAGTTGGTTAACAGAAAATAAATTGTTATGGCTGAGTAAAATAAAATACAATAAACACAATTTGCCTGAAAATAGATTACCCAGCTATGACCTTTTTCATGAAAAAAAATGAGTAGTGATATGGCTGACTGAGTAAAATAAAACAATCTACCTGAAAATAGATAGCTATAAGTGAAGAGCAATTTCCGCAATTTCCGCAATTACCATTAGCGCAATTTCCATTTCCGCAATTTCCTCAATTTCCATTTCCGCAATTTCGATTTCCATGTCATTTCCACCATTTCTGCAATTTCCGCAATTACCATTTCCGCAATTTCCATTTCCGCATTTCCGCAATTTCCATTTCCACCATTTCCGCAATTTCCGCAATTACAATTTCCATTTCCAACTATTAATGGCAGCTGGGTTTCATCATTCAAATAAAATAGAATTCTGTCCGTTTAGCTATAAAATTATGTCAGGGAATAGGGATACACAGTATATGTCTTTCATTTGCATTGCATCCCCCCCCCCCCCCCCCCCAAGCTTTTATTTTCGTTCGAGTAATAGTACAACTCTAATAGTATTACTTATAATAATGTAATTAAAGATAACTTCATTCAGATTTATTTATTTTTATTTCATTTTCCAGATTTCATTTTCTTCTTTTTTTTAGATTTTCATTTGTGGGCCAGTCATAATGGTCCCGCGGGCCTGATGTGGCCCGCGGGCCTGAGGTTGAGTATCACTGGCTTACACTACAGCGTATGTCGGGTGTGAGGAAGCTGATTTTTCACAGATCTAAATAGTTTTTTTGGGAACTCACTCAAATAAGACTGCAGTGGGAGGAGATGTCCTCATCCAGTTTTCTCTTCAGTGGGCTGACCATTAGATCTCAAATTGCACCAAACCCTGTACACTCAAGACACTGCCCCCTCTTAGATCTCCATATGGAGCTGACCTGTTCTGACATTCCATTTGTTGATCTGATCTCATCAAACCCTGTACACTCAAGACACGTTTTATATGGCCAGTACAGAATTAATTCCATATGTTGATCTGACCCCCCATGCCAAAGCGCCAGCTCTCGCCCAGCAGTCCTCGCCCTCAGGGCGTCCTCAGGGCGTCTTACTGGTAGGTAGTAACCAGAGTAATCTAGTAAGAGAGTGGCGACACTAGCGTTGACTCCCAACTTGTAACAATGGAATGCAGAAGTGCTCATTCTATCTCAATGGGATAGTTCCAATGTTTGGAACTATAGCCCATAGGCACCATCAAAGCGTGTCGCCACTCCCTTCTATTCCACTCGTAAGTACAGAGTAGTTTGACATGAAATTGGCATTACCAGCCTAGATGCCTAGACGGCGACGCCAGCTGTCCAGGGCTTCACATTGTTCTAACCTGAAAGATGGTTTCCATTGGCGTCGGGTGGCTCAGTGTACAATGCCGTGCCATTGGCATTGGTGGCGTTTCCAGTGGTGGCGTTTCCATTGGTGGCGTTTCCATTGGTGGCGTTTCCATTGGTGGCGTTTCCAGTGGTGGCGTATAGATCAGTGATGAAGTTTGTTGCAGTCACATTGGTTTGTTGTGCAATGGCAAAATGTGTAATAAGACCTGAAAGAAAAGACAGGCCCAAAACCTTGAAATATATTTGGTGTTTAAAGTCATCCCATCATGTTTATACAGTAGGCTACTGTATATAAAGAAATCACACCGTGTGAAGTGAGGGGCGCTCTTATCACCTTACAACATAAATTACAACATTATGTTTGTTAAAATTTTGAGGACTAAAACAAACATTACATTTCTCTTTATTGTCTATGGCGTTTTCTTAAACAAGCATTGTTTAAAAACAAACATTAAAGCTGTATATAGGATCTACTTCAATCCCAATAGGATTAATGATTGAAACAGATTTGGTTACATGACCAACAGCCAATAAGGGACCACCATTCTTGGTGACATAACTAAGGTACGTGTCAAGGTGGGCATAAGGTCATAAGAAGTGATGCCAGTGGTGAGCGCACCTCATGGCGAGACACCTCGACAGAGTGCATTTCTAGTTATTAGTACTTGCGCAAGCAGAGTGCGCAAGTACTGTGGTCGGCTGGACCGAAAGTGGTATGTAGGCATGTATGTATGTATGTCGGTATGTCGTTAAAAATGGTGGTCCCTTATCGGCTGTTGATGGTGACTGTACGCTTCAAGGTTGGTATAAGGTCAATAACGGGTCTAAAGGATTTAGAACAGCAGTTGTAATAGACTTTAGTTAGTAGCAGTACTTGTACGCTCTGCTTGCGCACAAGTAGGCCATGTATGCCCTACTTGTGTGCAAGGCGCAAGTTGGCACCTCGACAGAGTACATTTCTAGTTATTATTATTATTATCAGCTTGAGAATATTGGATTTATACATCAATATGTTTTTCTGTTCGGGTCATGTTTGCCTCCAACACTGGGATAGGTTTTTGCTGGCTGAAAGTTATGAAAGCCAAGAAAATGTTCCAATCTAAGTTGCATTTGCAACCTTCACCTGCTAATCGTACCGAAACGGTAGAGATAATATTTTTAAAGGCCCTTGTCATCATTATCAATTAGCCAATCATCCGTTCAGTGCCGGTTCTAGGCCTTTTGAGGCCCTAGGCAACATATTATACAGAGCCCCCCCCCCTCCTGGCTTACACTACAGCGTATGTCGGGTGTGAGGAAGCTGATTTTTCACAGATCTAAATAGTTTTTTTGGGAACTCACTCAAATAAGACTGCAGTGGGAGGAGATGTCCTCATCCAGTTTTCTCTTCAGTGGGCTGACCATTAGATCTCAAATTGCACCAAACCCTGTACACTCAAGACACTGCCCCCTCTTAGATCTCCATATGGAGCTGACCTGTTCTGACATTCCATTTGTTGATCTGATCTCATCAAACCCTGTACACTCAAGACACGTTTTATATGGCCAGTACAGAATTAATTCCATATGTTGATCTGACCCCCCATGCCAAAGCGCCAGCTCTCGCCCAGCAGTCCTCGCCCTCAGGGCGTCCTCAGGGCGTCTTACTGGTAGGTAGTAACCAGAGTAATCTAGTAAGAGAGTGGCGACACTAGCGTTGACTCCCAACTTGTAACAATGGAATGCAGAAGTGCTCATTCTATCTCAATGGGATAGTTCCAATGTTTGGAACTATAGCCCATAGGCACCATCAAAGCGTGTCGCCACTCCCTTCTATTCCACTCGTAAGTACAGAGTAGTTTGACATGAAATTGGCATTACCAGCCTAGATGCCTAGACGGCGACGCCAGCTGTCCAGGGCTTCACATTGTTCTAACCTGAAAGATGGTTTCCATTGGCGTCGGGTGGCTCAGTGTACAATGCCGTGCCATTGGCATTGGTGGCGTTTCCAGTGGTGGCGTTTCCATTGGTGGCGTTTCCATTGGTGGCGTTTCCATTGGTGGCGTTTCCAGTGGTGGCGTATAGATCAGTGATGAAGTTTGTTGCAGTCACATTGGTTTGTTGTGCAATGGCAAAATGTGTAATAAGACCTGAAAGAAAAGACAGGCCCAAAACCTTGAAATATATTTGGTGTTTAAAGTCATCCCATCATGTTTATACAGTAGGCTACTGTATATAAAGAAATCACACCGTGTGAAGTGAGGGGCGCTCTTATCACCTTACAACATAAATTACAACATTATGTTTGTTAAAATTTTGAGGACTAAAACAAACATTACATTTCTCTTTATTGTCTATGGCGTTTTCTTAAACAAGCATTGTTTAAAAACAAACATTAAAGCTGTATATAGGATCTACTTCAATCCCAATAGGATTAATGATTGAAACAGATTTGGTTACATGACCAACAGCCAATAAGGGACCACCATTCTTGGTGACATAACTAAGGTACGTGTCAAGGTGGGCATAAGGTCATAAGAAGTGATGCCAGTGGTGAGCGCACCTCATGGCGAGACACCTCGACAGAGTGCATTTCTAGTTATTAGTACTTGCGCAAGCAGAGTGCGCAAGTACTGTGGTCGGCTGGACCGAAAGTGGTATGTAGGCATGTATGTATGTATGTCGGTATGTCGTTAAAAATGGTGGTCCCTTATCGGCTGTTGATGGTGACTGTACGCTTCAAGGTTGGTATAAGGTCAATAACGGGTCTAAAGGATTTAGAACAGCAGTTGTAATAGACTTTAGTTAGTAGCAGTACTTGTACGCTCTGCTTGCGCACAAGTAGGCCATGTATGCCCTACTTGTGTGCAAGGCGCAAGTTGGCACCTCGACAGAGTACATTTCTAGTTATTATTATTATTATCAGCTTGAGAATATTGGATTTATACATCAATATGTTTTTCTGTTCGGGTCATGTTTGCCTCCAACACTGGGATAGGTTTTTGCTGGCTGAAAGTTATGAAAGCCAAGAAAATGTTCCAATCTAAGTTGCATTTGCAACCTTCACCTGCTAATCGTACCGAAACGGTAGAGATAATATTTTTAAAGGCCCTTGTCATCATTATCAATTAGCCAATCATCCGTTCAGTGCCGGTTCTAGGCCTTTTGAGGCCCTAGGCAACATATTATACAGAGCCCCCCCCCCCTCCTGCTTTGCCACGCCGGATAAAAATTGTAAATTTGCCATGAAAATGCTTCAATCTGGTGCACTTTTAGATCAAAATTAAGAAGCTAGGTGGGGGCCACAAATGTTTATGAACAAATCCCAAATGTTTATAAACAAATCCCAAATGTTTATAAACAAATACCAAAATGTTTATAAACAAATCCCATGAGACTTGGTCCTACCCCCCCGACCATGAGACCTACTACAGGTCAACTGGTAGTGGTCCTACCCCCCCCATGAGACTTACAAATCCCAAATGTTTATAAACAAATCCCAAATGTTTGTAAACAAATCCCAAATGTTTATAAACAAATCCCAAAATGTTTATAAACAAATCCCAAATCCCTTGGTCCTACCCCCCCGACCATGAGACTTACTACAGGTCAACTGGTAGTGGTCCTACCCCCCCCCATGAGACTTACAAATCCCAAATGTTTATAAACAAATCCCAAATGTTTGTAAACAAATCCCAAATGTTTATAAACAAATCCCAAAATGTTTATAAACAAATCCCAAATCCCTTGGTCCTACCCCCCCGACCATGAGACTTACTACAGGTCAACTGGTAGTGGTCCTACCCCCCCCCATGAGACTTACAAATCCCAAATGTTTATAAACAAATCCCAAATGTTTGTAAACAAATCCCAAATGTTTATAAACAAATCCCAAAATGTTTATAAATAAATCACAAATGTTTATAAACAAATCACAAATGTTTATAAACAAATACCAAAATGTTTATAAACAAATCCCAAATCCCTTGGTCCTACCCCCCCGACCAATAGTGCCGGTTCTAGGCCTTTTGAGGCCCTAGGCAACATATTATACAGAGGCCCCCCCCTCCTGCTTTGCCACGCCGGATAAAAATTGTAAATTTGCCATGAAAATGCTTCAATCTGGTGCACTTTGAGATCAAAATTAAGAAGCTAGGTGGGGGCCACATGTGGCCAGTAGCCCATGTAAGGGATACATGAAAAAAAAAATCTTCTCCCTGTGACGAGGCCCCCTCAGTGGTTGAGGCCCTAGGCGACCGCCTAGTTCGCCTATGCCTAGAACCGGCCCTGCATCCGTTTCATCAAACTACAGCATGCTGAACAGGGTGTGGCAAAGTGTGTCCTTGTCTGCACATACTGTATGTAAACGTTCATGTGCATTATGGGAGCTTGTAATGCTGCGGCTATGGTTAAATTGCCAATGGACCAGTAAATATTCTCAACTGAAAATAAATTTTGTACAGAAAGACCAAACCTCTGCCATACCCAGTTTTTGTATTGTGTAATTAACTTAGAATTTTTTTTACAGTATATAACATGAGGAACCCCCTTCTAACTTATACACATAATATTGACACACAATGTGAGTTTGTTACCGCATACAGTGCTTAGACCAACTAAATAAAACAGACAAATATTTCCATGGTAAATGCAAACTGTCAGTGCCTGTCATAGCTGTCAAGGCTACTACATTTTGTTATCATTATTTAGAAAAGTTTAGATGAAATAAGCCAGCAACAGAATAATGGCTATAACCAGAAAACAATGTCACAGCTTCCAAAGAATCCATGTGATAGAAAAAACAAATGTGAAATATGAAAATATAAAAGACAAATATAAAAAGCCTACCCAGGATAAACACAGAAAGGCCAACGGATCCCATATCGAGGCCTCTACGTATAACTTCTGCTGAACCCAGCAGCTGATCAGCTATTATAGTGTTGTTGCCTGAATATTAAGCATGCCCACAAAAGAGGATCAACCATTCTGACCACAGCAGGATGTATGTTGCTCAAAGTGTGTGTGTGCGTCCTCGTTTCGCCAAAAGAGGATCTAAATTGCCTGCCTGCCTGCCTGCTGATATACAGTACGCCTGCCTATTGATATACAGTATCTCTCTATTTCCGACTCTTTTTGCAACTTCAATAACCTAGAACACTAAACATAACTTTTGTCAAACCACATTTTACCCAATGTGATATATTATATTCCATAAGAAATATTTCTCATCAAAATATATTGACGTACAGCAATACATGGCAACTTGAGGTAGGCCTACTCTTCACAAACTGACTAACTAATCACTAAACTTGGGTGAAGGTCACCCGAACACCTGCCTGTAGAAAAGAACAGGCATGTGGGCAGGGAAACAAACCTACCTTCTATGATGTCACTGAGCATCATTAAGGTACTGAAAGACACACCCACCTCAAACATCAACAACATTATGAAAATTACAAAAATATAATTGTCCGGGTGAAAATCACCCGTGTTTAGTGTTCTAGGGTTAATATATTCTTAACCTTGCTAACCCTAACCCTGTATGCTACATACACATATGTAAATTGTAAGGGATCAATACATACTGTATGCAATAGCAATTTCTGCCCACAAGATGTCAGAATTTGTAAGGAAAAGATGGTGCTGTGCAGTCCCATGTATTTAAAGCCAGGGCGATCTATTTCTCATTTACTGCAGTTATCAGTGAGGGAGGGAAAAAACAATATTATGGAAAGAATGAGTCAGATAAGGGCACAGAAGGAGTTCATCAAATATCCTATTAGTGTTTCTTGTGTTGTGTGTTGTAGAGAATGGAGAGAATGTAGTTACACTGCAGAGTGGCTAGTGCATGGTGAGACTGAGAAAGCAATGCTATGGACTGTAAATATGTAACATCACAGTGTGTTATACTGTGGGTGCGTGCGTGTGTATACGTGCACACAGGTGTCTGGTTGTGTGTGTGTGTGTGTGTGTGTGTGTGTGTGTGTGTGTGTGTGTGTGTGTGTGTGTGTGTGTGTGTGTGTGTGTGTGTGTGTGTGTGTGCGCGCGTGCGTGCGTGCGTGCGTGCGTGCGTGCGTGCGTGCGTGTGTACACTGCTGAGCCTGGTAGGTTCACTTATTACTGTTTATTTGCCCATGCCAAATGTAATCAGCACAGGGATTAGTGCTGCCTGCCACCCAGGCTCTAGTCTAGAAGGTCCACTATAACTACCGGCCTTCCTGAAGACAGGTTCGCATGGGCCAACAGTGAGGACTGGCAGGATCAGGTCATCTTGAAGAGAGGGAGAAGTGTACACACATTTGATTTACACACACACACACACACACACACACACACACACACACACACACACACACACACACACACACACACACACACGTGCACAGAGGCCTGGCTTCATCCAGGACCACTTATCACCACATCACAGCACCACAGCACCACAGACACTATAGGGCCCGTCTCTGGCCCTGGCCCTGTGTTATATGAGCTAATCACTCATCCTCAGAGGTGTCGTCGGGGAAAGATGGAGTGGAGCAAAGGATGAGAGAAGATGAAAGCATAGAGCTGGAGAGGAGACGGAGTAAGAACAGAGAAAAGAAGAGCCAAGGGGGAGAAAAAGAGACAGAGCATGTGTGAGGGAGACGGGAAGACATGGAGCAAGTGAGCGAGTTAGGGAGAGAGCATGGGGAAACAGATAGACACAGAGAGTGAGAGAGAGAGAGAGAGAGAGAGAGAGAGAGAGAGAGACCGCCGGACCACCCACCCGGCGGATTCAGAGGCACAGGATTCACAGCCCATTCTGTTGACCTGCCACACAGCCCCAGCTCTGGGCTAGACCCTTCACAATGGTTCCCTCTGCTATAACACGAGGGGGAGGCGGGGGAGACACAAGGGGAGGGGCGGGTGAGTGGACTATAACAGCAGTAAACAGTGGGCCGAGCTCCTCTCCTTCAGCGCACAATGGGAGCTGAATTGTGTCGGGCTGGAGGCACCCCCTCACCCCCCCTTTTTTCCTTTTTTTTCTTTTTTTGAGTGCTCTGCCATGGAGACCTGAATGCAACATCTGTGGAGGCTGTACCCGAAAGGGGGGAAAACACTATTTTGCTGCTCAGCCTTACTGACAACCTGTTTTCTCCTTCCCCCTTCTCTCTCTTTCTCCTACTCCCTCTGTGCCCTTGTTTTGCTCTCTCTCTCTCTCTCTCTCTCTCTCTCTCTCTCTCTCTCCCCCTTACTACTTCACCCTCTTCCCGTTTCTCTCTCACTATTTTCTCTCCTGTTCCTTTCTCACACCATCTCCCCTTTTGATGCTTGTGCATTGCTGCATCCCTGGTTCTCACTCAGAGCGTACGTTATGCATAGATTTACTAGACTGAGGGGAGAAGAGAACAGAGAGAGAGAGAGAGAGAGAGAGAGAGAGAGAGAGAGAGAGAGAGAAAGAGAGAGATTCAAATTGTTTTGTTGAAGGATACAATATGTTGGCAAGTGGATTTTTACATATTCTTCCCACATGCATATACTGAACATGAAGAGCTTTACTGCTTATTGCTATACTTTAAAACTGTGTAACATGCATTTGTAACTAGAAAATTCGCAATTAAAAAAAATTGCAGAGTGTGGTTGCCGCAGGGGCTTACATATGCCCCTCCCACTAATATTGCCAGCCAATTACAATGTCGCGTCACCCCTGTGATCATGCGTAAGTAATTCTGAGGGGATTTAACCCCCAAAATTCATGTTTTTGCGACAAACGGTTACATTTCTCGCATTTGCGGCGCCCCCTATGGATTAAAATGGAATTGCTTTTAGAACTTGGTTGATCGAACCACCCCGGACATGTGATTCAAATTTGGGATGGATTGGACATTCCGTTCGTGATTTATGGCATTGTTTGTGATATAGGCCCCTCCTACTAACTTCGGACGACGATTACGGCCGAACGATACGCACTACGACCATTTTACGACCTATGGTTCAAGAGTTATACCCCAAAAGGTAAAGTTGGCTGTTATAGCGCCACCATTAGACCGACCGTTAAAATTATAATTTTAATTAATTTTAGTGATAATCATGAATTTTTCCTCCACTCGGTGGCGCGCTATGAGCTTGTAGATCTGCTATTTTTCAATAGCTAAAGCATAACATAACGGGAACACCAAAAGGGGTTCCCGTTCAGAATGTCCTTTTGACAATCACGTTGAAATTCCTTTTAAATGTCGATATTAATGAAATCCACATGTCACAACAAAACACGATGCAATGCAATATAACTGTACACAACCAAAATAACAGGTAACACAATGGCATGATGGTAACCATGGCAACGAATGGTGTCTGTTAACTGCACAAGGAGGGTGAGTGCAGTTTTTTTTTATACCCAGCACCCTAATCAAAGGAACTTGATTCAGCTGGAGGGGCACTTCCTGACGAGGGAACCTCCGGAGAGCACTTTAAGTCAAGGGACTGGTTTAAAAAAGGGCCTAAGGGTTAGAGGAGCGCCCTTGTTGCCGACAGGTTGTCGGGAAGTGATTGTGTGATCGCCCAACACCGCTGAAGTGCCCTTGAGCAAGGCACTGAACAGTGGAGCTGCTTAGTGGCCAACGGTATATAAGACTGTGATGTGGTTGTACTGGTCAGCTCCCAGGTTTTAATGTGTGTGTGTCTGTCTGTCTGTCTGTCTGTGTGTTTCTATGTGCAGGGCGTTGCTGAAAATGAGCACTTATGCTCAGCTACTACCCTGAGTAAATAAAAGGAGAAAAAAAATAACCAAAAGGGAGAAAGTGACGACTCATTGCAGCTGCTGCGGTTTAGCGACAGCTTGTTGCCGAGCTGTAACAACAGGTCCTTTCAAGGAAACACGGACACCGAGGTTCACTGACGACTGTGGTGTGTCTCATGGACAGACATTCTTGGTTTTTGGTTGTGAACTGAATGCATTCTCACTCTGCACTGTACACTAGTTTCGGCTAGGTGTGATAGGAAATTTTGCATACTATTGTCTCAACGAGAGGCCACTTGATTAAAGTTTCGGACGCCACTCTGTATGCATCTCTATGCCATTTGTATGTAAATCTCAACCACACTTAGAACTCAACTATTTGATGTGAAACTGGATATAATGTCATGTTGTAAAAGGTTTGAGGAAGTCTTGCTTGGCAGGCTGACCACGGTCAGTCTGTTGTGTGCTCCCGTGGGCAGCATGGCCACGGGGAAGCTCTGCCGTTTTTGTCTTCAATAAATACAACTCCATGGATCTTCAGTTCACCTCTCTCTGCGTGTTCTTCATCCGATCGTCTGATGCTTTGGCAAGGGTTTTCACTACAGTGGCCTACAGTTCTGCAGTTTGCTATTTAGTTTAGAGAAACTCTTTCAGCCTTTTTGTCTCTAGTAGTTAATGTAAAGGTGGTAAAATACACCACACAGGTTTCTGTAATGTATGGGTGGGTGGATAAAGATCAGATCAAGAGCAAGAGAGACAAGAGAAACTTGTGAGACTTACCTTGATATGTGCCAAACGAACTTGATGCATGATAATCGTCATCATAGCCAGACTGTGACACAACTGGAAATTATTACAGACAACATTATCGACATTACACATGAAATGTTATAATGTATTAGACAGTGTAAATATATAAAACATCACAACTCCATCATATAATGTCCTGAATTTCAGCTGATGAGAAATAATGTAAAGCAATGGTTTCATTTATACTTATAGGCGTCATGATTGCACCTATACTGAATGCTCCAACTATGATTTCAACAATAGTTCAAATGTATCAATAATAAGAATAAATACATGTTTTTCTAAATAGTCAAAGTCGCTTTACATAACAAAAACATCACCGTGACTAAATTTGACTGAGGGACTGCCGTTGGATTGAAATGTCATGTCATATGAAAGCAGGGAATCATAGCTTCGAGTTGACATATTGGATGTTCAGTTTTACCCACCAGTTTTGGAGATATGACTATAGAGTAATGTCTTGCAGAGAAAGGTTCACTTCTGTGGTCTCTAACATTACACCTAGCTACATGTTTAATAATTTATTTCATATTACATGTTGATTTCAGCTCTGACACTTATTTCAGACATGCTCTAGTATGTGAAGAGTCTGCCTGTGCTATTAACTCATTTTGGTGAAATGCTGTAATTTGCGCGATGGCAGTCTCTCAGTCAAATCTGTTCACATTGTGAATTGAATTCTCCAATATAAGTTGATAATACATGAAGCTGCTATGCAGATGAGCAGTCCCTCTATACCATGAAGGCAGACATTGTCAACGTGCCCGAGGCTGCTCTGTGTGAAAAGGAAGAACTACCATACAGTACAGTGTGTACACAACTTCTCTCTAATAGTGTGGAAGTTTTAACGGTAATATCGTATCGATATCGCAATATTTGGCATAAATACAGAGATTTGAAATACGGAAGTTTACGGAATGTATTGTAGTCGATAGGGCTCGCGTGAGTACATAACCACGTGACCGGGCTGTTTTCTGCCCCCTCAATGTCGCAACTCTGTCTATACTATATGGCTCTGTTGTAATCCAAACGTACAAGTGTGTGGTAATAGGGATAGGGTGGCCTGGCTGGGTGTATGACTTGACTACCGCGGCCTGAATGATTCAGCCCTGCAGCCCTGCTGTGAGATATGATCTGGACAACAGATGTCAATATGAAGTTGAGGATAACATTGACCACTTCTGTGTCTTAGTCATACTTCTCTCTCCTTTCTTTTGTAATCTTTTTTGTCATCAGACGGACAGCTTGGTCATATACTTCTCTCTTTGTTGACGTTTTGTTAACTCATCCTCCTGCCGTTAACCCAGTGGTGGAAAGTAAATAAGTACATTTACTCAAATACTGTACTACTACAATTTTGAGGTATTTGTACTTTACTTGACTTTATTCAAATTTCCAATACATTTACATCTACTCCACTACATCTCAGAGCCAACATTTGTACTTTTACTCCACTACAATTATTTGAAAACTTTAGTTACTAGTTACTTTGGAGATTTACATTTTGATTAGAAAAACATACATTACTGTAACCACTTCAACCCTATATACATTTCGACCATTTGAAAATAGCTGATCTACAAGCTCACGATGCGTCGCGATGCATTGTGTGCGACCTCTCTTTTCTATTCAAATATGAATATAAACTAGTAGAAAGGTCACAATTTTGAAGAAATGCAAAGTGTGGTTTGTGATCATGCATAACTACGTCGGAGGAGATTTATCTCCCAAAAATCATGTTTTTGCGACAAACGGTTACATTTCGCGCATTTGCGGCGCACCCCTATGGATGAAAATGGAATTGCTTTTGGAACTTGGTTGATTGAACCATCCGTGACATGCCATTTAAATTTGGAATGGATCGGACATTCCGTTCGTGATTTACGGCATTTTTTGTCAAATAGGCCCCTCCTACTATTACGACGATTACGGCCGAACGATACGCACTACCAACATTCTGCAGTTGGTGTTTTAATCGGATAGGTCCGGAGATCATGTGTGCCGATTTTTGTGAGATTTGGACAAAATCTATAGGAGGAGGAGCCAAAAGTGTGTTTCCTGACTAAAATTGGCGTGGCCTATATGTGGAAATGCATCATGACCCAAGGAATCCATGGAAAAAGAAAATTGATTTTACGACTTATGGTTCAAGAGTTCTAGGGAACTAGTTCGGAGCATGCCCGGAACTGATCTTTTCCAACGTCGGAAGGGTTATGCCGGCAAACACAGGAGAATGAGGGGGGGCCCAGGCCACCCCCTGTAGGGACGTCGAAGCCGTTCCCCCCCGCCTAACTTACAACCAACTAGTACTAACAACGAAAACAAAGACTGCCGGTCATCCCCAGGCCAAACTAAAGTAAATTAAAGTAAACTCAAAACAAGTATTGACATGGTGTGGGACTGAGATGTTGCTGGGTCTGTGTCTGTCATCACACTGAGCTGGCTGGCTTTTATAGAGAGGGCTGCAGCAGATGACAATTAGGGGAATCTGCTGCAGGTATGCCAGTCTGGGTGTGTCAGTCTGAGTGGGGAGGAGAGACAGAGAATTAGCACAGACAATGATTGAATGACTGAGTATGTGTGTGTGTGTGTGTGTGTGTGTGTGTGTGTGTGTGTGTGTGTGTGAGTGATGTCATGGCCACACGCAACAGCATGCATTGATGTATAGAGATATCTACATTTTTATAACCTGACGCTGCCAGATCCAAGAAGCTTGCTACACAAATTTGTTTCACAGCTTATTGGGATCTGGGATCTCGGGAGCAAATTCGATGACAGGGCTGTTCCTTTTTTTCAAGATACTTGGTAGATGATTGGATGGACCGTCTGTCTATCACTGTGTGGGCGTGCAAACACAACCAATCATATTGACGTGTCTATATAGCGTCACATCCGGTTTCGCACATGTCCCGCCCTTAGCTCACGCTGATTGGTTCGAACCACGAGTGGTTCGGCGTTAGCACAACTCCCTGAGAGATCCCAGATGGATGCTGTGTTGGGGAACATGGTTACCCAATACCGCCCCCAGCTGGCAGAGTCAGGTTAACATTTTTGCACCATTCAGAACTTATTTTGGATGCTCCTGCACCCCCTGATTTACTGACTGCCCAAAGTGCTTTTTATTTTACTTTCCCGACTTCGTAATAGTACATCAGAAGGAGTACGTATTGACCTTGGTTAGAGAGCTCAAGGGCATGGAACAAATCGAGGGGGAGAAAAAAGGAAGACTAAGAGGGACAGCTGGAATTGTTTTGTTTTGTTTATTTTTGTTTTATTTTCTGTGTCAAGATCAACCCCTCAAATGTCTTTCTATTTGTCCTACCTTTTTCTTTGAATTAGCTCTGGTCCTTTTCCTGGTGCCCTGCCCTCTCCACACACCTCATGGGGTCACTGGGCTGTTGTCTGGACACTGTACAGCGACAACTGGACGCTGAGTGACCACCTACTCAGTAAAATCTGCACTTTGTGTAAAATGGGCCCAATTGGACCCATAAGGGCCAATGTCTCCACCGGGATTTAGGTATTGTTTGTTGATATTAACTCAGAAATGAAAGAGATTCTATGTTTGCCCTTGAAATACTGTAGTGAGAGCATCAAACAAACAAACCCTCCAAATAAAAATGCTAAGCTTTCATGTAAGCACTTTTTTTAATACACAGTGATTTTGGTGCATCTTCGCAAGGAAACCAAAAACACATCCAGAAAAATACAAATAACGTAAATGCCCACAGACCTCCGACAGCTGAAGTTCTTTCATGGACTCCCAGCAGATTACAGTAGCAGTAGGGTGGCTATCACCACCGTCTAACCTCTCACAGAGAGTACAGCAGTCCCAGCCACATCCATCATCATCACCTCTCCAAACCACTTTCTTCCCAGAAAAGACCCCCCCCCATCCCAGTTCACATTCCCCACAGTCCTGCCCTGCTCCATGCACCACCATATCATGTTGACAGGGGCTTGTTTCGCTGAGAGGCTCAATGGGACAGACCACCAAGACTTTTCCATTTAATTGAAGCTGGGGTGGGTGGGGGGGCAAAGAGACCCCTGCTTACTTCCTGGTCACCCATTTTCTTTAATCAATTTCCGCCCTTTGGTCCTATATCATCTGTAATTACTTTTCTCCTCTCCCCCGCCCCTGGTGGCTTCCTCCTGGAGTGAAGAGGTCCACACACACACGCACGCACGCACGCACGCACGCACGCACGCACGCACGCACGCACGCACGCACGCACGCACGCACGCACGCACGCACGCACACACACACACACACACACACACACACACACACACATGCACACACATGAGCATGTGCAAAGAAACACAGATGCATGCAAGCCCCAAACATGCGTATATCCTCACCCAGACATGTGCATGCACAATTGCACATGCACACATATATGTGCAGTTGTGCACAAACACACACGCACACACACACACACACACACACACACACACACACACACACACACACACACACACACACACACACACACACACACACACACACACACACACACACACACAGGCCTGCTGTGCTGACCCCCTACAAACAGCAACCAATACCTTGAGCACCCTCTGTGACTCCTCAGGCCTGAACAATAGAGAGTCCACTGGCTCCAGAACCCCACTAGGCAACCTGTGGTCCTGCCCACCTACTCTGATAGACACACACACCCACAGACGGACACACGCACGCACGCACGCACGCACGCACGCACGCACGCACGCACGCACGCACGCACACACACACACACACACACACACACACACACACACACACACACACACACACACACACGGTTACATGAGCTGTGTGCAAGAACACATACATTTCCATTGTGTTTGTGGGGGGTATTCTCTTCAAATACTAATACAGCTTGTAATAACTTGGAGTTGAAATGAAAAGACCTGCACTGCTGTGAGGTCACAAAGCCACAATAATCACACTCCTCTTCCATCCATCACTGACATCCTTTAGAGGCTTTATTTAAAATAACAAACTTAAGTAGTTGTATGGCATCTTTCCCACATGGATAAACTGAATGGACAGTTATTTTTAGATGGACAAAATTTGTCCATTTGTTAATGGGAAACTTTCTGAAACCTTTATCCCTCGTAAGGATGACAGAAATATCGGTCCTCCTTAGAGTCCTTACCACTGGAATACTGTTCAGATAGAAGAACCCAGTGGAGGCAGAGCACATCCAACTCAATGGGTTTAGCAAGAAAGAAAAGGTGAACCAGGCAAAGCAGCCCAGTTTTAATGATCTTAAATCCCTTTATTTTAGATTGTTTTGTAGTAATAGTACAATTTACAATTTACAATTTAGGCATTTAGCAGACGCTCTTAATCCAGAGCGACTTACATTAAGCAAGAACAAAAAGCATGGGAATACATCACATAAAAACATTTATCATGAAACATGCGTAAACTAAGAAAGTAACAGTGGAATATCTATAATGAAACTATACATATAAGCTATACATCTATACTACTATGCTATGCATATGTACTATGACGTGCTATGACTGATTGATTGATTGATTGAAATCTTTATTAACAGTTTGCAGAATTACAGTACATTTCAAGCACAAACTCAATACAAAGACTGTTAACTGTGAGTGGACGACCCAATTAAGCCTTACACTTGTTTACAACAGGGTCCACATTGTTCAATTCATCAAAACATTTAGAGACAAACAAATAGACACTTCTATGTAGTTAAAGAACAGAACAGGAATTCATCATATAGGAAGCGAAAAGGGAAAAAAAGTATATATACAGTGAGGGGAACAGGGGGATAAAAGAAAAGAAAACGAAAGACAGAGTGTAGGGCGCCTGCACACAACACCATGCGTTGATGCCATGTGTGCATATGTGCAGGCACCCAACACCACGTCCATACAAAAACATAGTACAATCCATAGTACAAAGACAGAGTGTAGGGCGCCTGCACACAACACCATGCGTTGATGCCATGTGTGCATATGTGCAGGCACCCAATACCACGTCCATACAAAAACATAGTACAATCCAGATACAAATTCAGCTTTTACAGAGGCCAGTTTCGAATTGCAGCCATCCGTAGGTGCCCTTTGAGAGCAGTTTTGAAGGAGCCAAGGGATTCACATGTCTTAATGACTGTTGGTAGGGCGTTCCACATTTTGGTCGCATAGGAGCGAAAAGAATTTAGTCCCTTGTTTGTGCCGAATCTGGGTTGTACATGGTTTGTTGCACTCCCTCTGGTGTTGTGGGTGTGGACTTCGTTTACATTAAGGAAGTATTTAGACAGGTACATGGGTATCTTGGTGGTGTATCTAATCTTGTGGACCAGACCCATTGCAAGATGCTGTACTCTGTCGTCGACCCTAAGCCATCCCAGCCTGTCAAAGTGGGCAGGGGTGAGGTGGGTTCGGGGGGTGAGGCCAAGTAGGAGCCTGACCAGTTTGTTTTGGGAGGTCTGGAGCCTTGTTTTAAGGGCCTTTGAGGTGCTGTGGTACCAGGAGGTGGATGCATAGTCAAAGAAACCTTGTACAAGGGCTCCTGTTAAGGTCTTCAAGGTGTTTTTGTCGACCAGTGAGGAGATCCTGTAGAGGAATCTTGTTCTTTGATTGACTTTTTTGATTACGTTGGTGGCCATCTTATCACCGGAAAGATTGGCCTCCAGGATGGAACCTAGGTAGGTAATTTGATCCTTCCGTGTGATAATATCATCACCAACTCTAACCAAGAAGCCATCTGCCTTTTTGAGATTACTATTTGATCCGAAGAGAATGGATTCAGTTTTTCCCAGGTGTAAGGATAGTTTGTTATCAGCGAGCCAGGTGCAGATTCTACCGAGTTCAGAGCTGAGGGTCTTTTCAACCTGCAGTTTGTTCCTGTCCGAGACCAGCAGTGCTGAGTCGTCTGCGAACAGGAACAAGTTGCAGTCACAAGCTGAAGTCATGTCGTTTACATATATTAGGAACAGTAAAGGCCCTAGTATGCTTCCTTGTGGGACGCCACAGCTCACTGGGAGGGGGGGGGACAGTGTTCCGTTCACTTCCACCATCTGTTCTCTCCCCTCCAGGTAGGATTGCATCCAGCTCACTGATGTGCTATCAAAACCAATAGCTTTAAGCTTGTTAACCAGTATGGAGTGGTTCACTACATACAATGCACTTATGCTGTCTACATAACATGCTATAAGTCTGTATCAAATGCTATCTAAGTCTACAGAATTGCTATCTAAGGGGGTGGGGTAAGTGCTATGGGCCGTGATGGAGTCTGAAAAGGTGGGTTTTCAGACTACGGCGGAAGATTGGGAGTGATGCTGCAGTTCTGACTGCAATGGGAAGTGCATTCCACAGTTTTGGAGCCAGAAGGGAGAAGAGTTTGGGACGTGTGGAGTGTTGTCCCGGCGTTTTTAGTGAGGGTATACTTCCAGCTTCCCTGCGTTGGCTGATCTGAGTGAGCAGTTGTCCACACTGATCACATCCATAGGGTTTCTCTCCAGTGTGAATTCGCTTGTGTGTTTTAAGGCTGGCCAAATGAGAGAAGTGTTGTCCACACTGATCACATCCATAGGGTTTCTCTCCAGTGTGAATTTGCTTGTGTCTTCTAAGGTTGGACATTTGAGAGAAGTGTTGTCCACACTGATCACATCCATAGGGTTTCTCTCCAGTGTGAATTAGCTTGTGTGTTTTAAAGTTGGACATTTTAGAGAAGTGTTGTCCACACTGATCACATCCATAGGGTTTCTCTCCAGTGTGAATTCGCTTGTGTGTTTTAAGGTGTGCCATTGTAGATAAGCGTTTACCACACTGATCACAGCAGTGGTGTTTTTGCTTAGCCAAGCTTCTTTGTTCAATCACCTCTGGTAGAACAGGGAAACCAGACTGATGATGCAACAAGAGGTCTTGGTGATCATTGGGTCCTCCCTGTTGAGCAGAACTGTTCATGGTGGCATTGGTAGAGTTCATCTTCAGCTGAAGTCTGGAGTCCACACACAGTCAGATGTGATCAGAAATGATAGTACAACATAAACATTAAAGAGACTTTAGTTGTTACTGTAGAATACTTTAAAACAGTTGTCATGTTGCACACATGCTCTCATTGAAAACAATGTATTTCCAACTCCAGCTTGTCTCAGTTCAGGCTGCATGAACAGCGCTTGAGCGCTCGGTTTCTGCCCCCTCTATATCATAACTCTTCTATTAGATGGCTCTGGGGCCTGGGTAGAGGCTAGCTCTGGTCCATAGCCTTCCTGCTTCGATTCTGCGAATTTCTGCCCTGCAGTAAGGCTATGCGACTTACCGGTTTAAATCTCAAATCGAAATCAGACCAGCCTCTCCTCTTTAGTGGAAATCTCACGAACGTTTGACCTACTCACCAATAAAAAGACGGGTTGTGTCAATAGAAAGCCTACTTTCCTTAGTGGACGCACTCTGAGCCCTCCACCACACGTATAACAGTACTTTTTGGCCAAAAAGGGATTTAGTTTCCACCAGAGAACTGCCTCATAGAGAATATTTTTCCTCCGGTGAAAAAAAATCCCTTTCTGGCCAAAAAGTACCGTTTATACGTGTGGTGGGGGGCTCAGAGTGCGTCCACTAAGGAAAGTAGGCTTTCTATTGACACAACCCGTCTTTTTATTGGTGAGTAGGTCAAACGTTCGTGAGATTTCCACTAAAGAGGAGAGGCTGGTCTGATTTCGATTTGAGATTTAAACCGGTAAGTCGCATAGCCTTACTGCAGGGCAGAAATTCGCAGAATCGAAGCAGGAAGGCTATGGACCAGAGCTAGGTAGAGGCTGGGAAAGACCTGTAGAGGCTATCATTTGTTTGGGCGGAAGTTGTGGGATTTTAGCGGAAGTATCGCCCAAGGAAATTACGTTGATGCTTTACAAATCAGTTTACATTCTCTGCGAATGAAACAAGTGTTGTGATTGGTCAGGACATTTTCGTATCCGGGGAAAATAAATCTGACGGATGTTCCAGACGGTACATCCGCCGATAGCTTCTCTGCCTTACGTTGTGACCAGGCTTTTCTTTTCGCAGATAAGTAAGCCTGGGACCGAGGCTAGGGTAGAGGGCTGATGAGGGAAGTGACAACAGGTGAGTAGCTGGGTAGAGAACTGCAGGGCTGATGAAGGAATGGAGAGAGGGTCACCCACTACACACCTTCAGTGAACACACAAACTAAGGCTTTAAATAGGTCACCCTTTTAACATCCATCCCCCTTTTCTTAGCCACGGATAGGCTGATTAGATTATTATGCAAACACACACACACACACACACACACACACACACACACACACACAGAGAGAGAGAGACAAACACCTCTGCCAAATGGAAATTCTCCATGCCTGATTTGCAAATAGTTCACCGGGGAGTTTCGCCAGATTTAAGAGCAACTACACGCCAAGAAGAACAATACCATGAAAATATGAAGTGCCTCTAAATTACGTTAGACAGCAAAGCGCCCACTGTATTACCTCAGGACAAATGTTTACATCTGGTATAGGCTTGGACCAAAATACACTCCAAAATATATGCACGCACGCACGCACGCAGCGGCACACACACACACACACACACACACACACACACACACACACACACACACACGCGCACCTTTATTGGACTACGCTTTTCCCCAAATATGACCACCCAGAGAACACAGCACCATACCACCCACACACTAGCGAGTGGATTTATCGCTCAGCTGATGCGGGTGTGTTGCACGATAAATGAAGGCCGCTTACAGTAACAGAGTTGGCATCGTTGCCTTGTTTGGGCTTGTGAGTGAGTGAAGAACAGGAAAAGCAATGTAACGGGAAAGTCGCGCATAAATACACATTAGCTGAGAGTAAAAGAGAGCGCAGTAATGACGTTTGTGCACATATTAATGTACTTAGTGTGATGTTCACATACGCATCTACACAAGCACATAGATTCTCTGGTGTTCATCAGGTCAGTGAGAGAATGAGGCTGGTGGGTGTGTGTGTGCGTGTGTGTGTGTGTGTGTGTGTGTGTGTGTGTGTGTGTGTGTGTGTGTGTGTGTGTGTGTGTGTGTGTGTGTGTGTGTGTGTGTGTGTGTTGTGTCCACTACCAGACCTCCATGTGGCCTGGTCCCCTAACGCCCTGAGCTAACACAGTCCCAGTCAGAGAGAGAGAGAGAGAGAGAGAGAGAGAGAGAGAGAGAGAGAGAGAGAGAGAGAGAGAGAGAGAGGAAGACAGATACAGGGAGGAGGAGGAGGGAGCAACAGAAGAGAAAGGGGGGAGAAGTAAGAAAGAGAGAGAGAGAGAGAGAGAGAGAGAGAGAGCATTATGTGGGAACCATCGCTGTGTGGGGTACAAGCTGACTACTAGTGGGGCAATGACCTCACAGCCATTTACTGTAACACATTACATGAGGCATCCAGGTCATTACCCCAACCATCACATCAGCCTAGTTGGGGCCCTAGCTGTGCAAGCAGTGACCGCTGGGACACATACACAACAGTGTGTGTGTGTGTGTGTGTGTGTGTGTGTGTGTGTGTGTGTGTGTGTGTGTGTGTTTGTCCTGATTACTGTATGTGATCAGGGGATGGGAATCTGCCCTGACATTGAGCTGGAGTTCGTTCATTAGACAGAGGACCAGAGGAACAGCTCGCTTCTTGGTAGCATGTGGGGAGGCCCACCTGTGTGTGACCAGGTGTGTGTTTTGTGAGTGATGGAGTGCATGTGTGACCATTAACAAAGTGAAATTTAACTCAGACATTATAACCGAATGGAACCAAATGGACCCGTATTTGGTTCCATTCATACACTCCCTGAGTTACATGAATACTGATTGTGTGTGTGTGTGTGTGTGTGTGTGTGTGTGTGTGTGTGTGTGTGTGTGTGTGTGTGTGTGTGTGTGTGTGTGTGTGTGTGTGTGTGTTTACTGTTCACACATACCAAAAACACACAGACAGACACACACCGGTAAACACAGCCACATTATTTCAGCACACACACCAGCATACACAATCATACAAATGATGTGTTTGTCTCAGTGTCACACAGATGCGCACACGCACGACACCACACCACCGCCCCCCCCACACACACACACACACACACACACACACACACACACACACACACACACACACAATCACTTACCCACAGATGAATACAAGCAGAAGCCCAATGCGCCACAGAAGGTGAGCAGATGTGCCGCTAGCTACAGGCGGAGGTAGGTCTTGGATTCAGCAGTGATAGCTCTCTGCATATGGCTGCAATACTGGAATCTGACATCATTTCCATTCTTGAAATATGTGACCAGAGACTGGAAGACAGACGGCAATGCCGTTTGGTCAGCAAAGAAGGAATATTCATGATATATTTTTTTCTTTCTAAGGGGGGTTCAGTGAACTTCAAGGCAGCGTATAGAAGCTGATAAGAGAGAGCTGTGTAATCAATGTGTTCCACTCCGCTGGTGGTTTTGTGTGACAGCGAGTGATTGATTTTGTTTGCATTGAGTTTTTACAGTTTTTATCGTATCTCGTGTGAGTCGTGTATACATCCAGGTGGAGGTGCTGGTAGGCAAGATAATGTACATGAAGACAAAACACCTCTCAGGAAGGACCGCACACTCCAATGACAATATATATATAAATTATTATATATATATTAGGGCTGTCAAAATAACTCAGTTAACATTGTTAATTCATTAAGTGAATGTGAAATTAATTAAAATGTTAACGCAATTTATGCATGCTTGGGTGAACCTCCCCATACAGATGCATCCCATAATCCTATCCACTCTGCACTATCTAGCCGTCTAGCGGCTAGTCCTATATCTGGATGGGGAAAACACAAGTCGGGTATTGCCTTAAAAGGCTGCACAATTTAGGCAGCATCTCAAATCACATAGCACGACAACGGGGTAAGAGACAGGGAGACACACCATCCTACCACACTGGATTTGTTATAAAGAATAATAAAACATATACATGTTAAATACACCTTCTGTCATTTATCTTTCCATTCCCACAATAATATACAGAAAAACTATATACGCACGCACGCACACGCACACACACACACACACACACACACACACACACACACACACAGACAGACAGACAGACAGACAGACAGACAGACAGACAAAGTATTTCTCACATTTGACTTTGACAGGAGAATGGGTACTGAGTGTAAATAATGAATGAATGTATCTTGAAACATTCACTGTAAAGTTCACTGTATGTCCATCCAGGTATGGTAGGTGTGTGCAATGTGTATGCAGTGGCTGGAAGTGGCTAGCACACTGAGAGTCTCACTGTGCTGCAGTGATGAGAGGGAAATGGGGGAATGTCCAATCAATTGTTCAAACCAAATGTCTTATCTGATTTAAGGGTACTGTTGTTGAGGATCTTGATCCGTAGAATCGTGGGTAGCTCGCCAGAGTGATATGCCAATATCACTCGAATCAATCCAATCAATGCAAAAAGTGTTCACAAAGTTCACACAATTAAAAGGGTTCCAGGGTCAAACTTCTCAAAAGGATCAAAATACAGCACTCTTCTCTCAAAAATAATCTGTTCACATTCATCAAACTTGTCTTTCTTCTCTGTTTGCCAAACTGTTTGCTCAATAAGCTTCACTCTCCTGGACCTGTTCTCTCCAGAACATTCTGGCATGCAATTAGCTGAATTACATCACCTGGGCTGGTGATTCTCCAAAGAGCAGTCTATTAATTGAGAGACCTCATTGGTCAATTGGTTCATTGGCTTGTTCAGAGCTCCTCACAAGGAAGTAGATGAATGTGAATACAGATAGAATATACCCTGTATATTAAAATAGTTTTAGACAAATCCTATTTAGTTTTCATTGTTAAAGTATAGAAGTTTGGTTAGTTTATTTTAAACCGGGGATACATCCTAAATCCATTTATATTTAGCTCCTTATTTTATTGACTTGGCTATTTTGACCTGGGTTACACCAGCAAGAAGGGTAACTTAGCGAATTGTTCGCTTATATCTTTGACATAACCACGGTTATTGCATAACCTTCAGTTATGTTAAAATCTAAGCGCTTCACAATTCGCTAATTGGGTCAAGCTTTTATCACTGCGATATAAAACAATTCTAGTCTAAATAATCTCAACAGGCTGAGTGTTTCCAATCACAAAGCTACACTCACAAACTCACTGAAACGCGCTCACAGCTTCTTCCACGAACGACTACGTTGACGATGGCGATGGAGGAGGAAGTGGAGGAAGATACGCTTACAGCGAGCAAGTGCAGCAGGATGAACATTCCCTCCAATGTTGTTGTTAATGAAAATGTGTGCAATGTTGTGAATGTTTTACCATTAAATGTGACTGTTCCATTAAAATGTGTAAAATCATTAAAAATGAAAACAAAACAACAACAATCCCAAACCAATATGTGCATGAGCCCACCCCCAAGAGAGTCACTGGGCCTCTGCAGGCCACCACCAGAGAATAATAGTCTTTACTCAAGCGAGTGGGCAGGCAGCGAATGTTTTACGGGTCGAGATTCTATTTAGTCCGAACATGGGGAAATGTGGGCGAGTTTAGAGTTTAGAGGCATTAAGGTTGGCGGACGAGACCACTCGCATAAGTTCTCTAGTTCTCTACCTCAGGAGGTCACTAGTAGATTGTAGGCCTAGAACACACAAGGGGGCCAGGACCGTCAGCTGTTAGGCCCTGGAGCATCTAGGACCGTATTATCCTTGACCCCACCAGGTCGGTGGCCTAGTGGTCTGTGCTATGTCCCGTGGGGACGTGGCCTGCGTTGGTGACGTAGGCGACCCCAGGGACTACGGGAGGATGGTTCTGTTCAGTGATAATGAAAGGGAGTTCATGAGGTCTCCCAATTAGCGAAATGTGTTATTGTGAATGCAATAACTGTGGTTATAAGCGAACAATTCGCTAAGTTACCCTTCTTGCTTGACAAACGGCAGAAGGAAAAATTGGGACTCGGGAGGGTATTATCGAACATCTCCACTAGAACAATGGCCAAACTATTCTCCACCAGCCGAAGGCATGGGGTCGGGGAGATTATGTTTTGCTGTCTGTCCGTCCGTGTGTGTGTGTTTGTGTGTGTGTGTGTGTGTGTGTGTGTGTGTGTGTGTGTGTGTGTGTGTGTGTGTGTGTGTGTGTGTGTGTGTGTCCGTCCGTCCGTCCGTCCGTGTACAGCTAATCTCCGGCACCTTTGCCCCTGGCCGATATCAAACTGTGCACATACACTCCCTGGATGCCAACGACGAACCTCTGCCCCTATTTTTCCACAATGGCCTGTTATAGCGCCAACATGAATCCGACTTTTTCAAAACACATTTCTTAATATTTCTCGTACACATTTTATCCATACATCACGCAAATCGGTATACACTATAGTCATGTGATCAACACAGACTTGTCTGCTTCCCCATATTCCATCCTTATTGGCTAAGATTGCCTTCCAAAGTTTGCAGGATTTGTCCATTGAAGAAATGCCACTTAAACATTTTCAAATCAGGTGCTATAACAGAGTAAACAGACCAATTTATGTTTTCACCTATAACTGCACCGATCTGTGTACAACTTCGTATGTGCACTTCTAAACATTATGAATACACTGAACTGTTACTCCTACACATTTTGTCCATACAGTACATCACAAACGCTATTATCCTGGTGGAGACCAAAAAGGGGTGCTAGCAAGAAATTGATTTAAAATTTGTATTTATTTATTTATTTGACAGGGACAAAGCTCATTAATCAACATGTCAGTTTTCACATCAATGTAAATGGGCCAGAGTTAGCCGAAGCTAAATTTCATCTGTAGTCCCTGGGCAGGCTCTTAAAAAAATAATTATAAAAAGAAGGACAAAGTGTAGTGTGCCTGCACACAACACCATGCGTTGATGCCATGTGTGCATATGTGCAAGCACCCAACACTACGTCCATACAAAAACACAATACAATACAGGAACAGATCGACATGGTACAGGGGACGGCAAGTGAAGTGAGAAATGACACCGGTGATAAATACTAAATAGTGCTGATAGTTAGTTACTCATGATTACAAATTTGAGTTGTTTTTAGCCATGCACCTTTTCAGGTTGAATTTGAAGGTCAGATAGTTGGAGGTCTCTCTTAATTCTGTAGGGAGACTGTTCCAGTGATGGGAGGCTCTAACAGAGAAGACTGTTTTACCAAACACACTACGTCTGATTGACACTTTACAGTCCCCTCTGGTAGTTGCCCTTGTTGTTCTGTCACCACTGTCTGTTCGATCTATGAACTGTTTCAGTGGTGGAGGTGCAAGTCCATTTAAGATCTTAAAAATGAGGCAGGCATCTGCAAAGTGTGTAAAGCCGTCAAAATTAAATATGTTGTACTTTTGAACTATATGACAATGGTGGAAACGGTTGGGCTTTTGATCCAGTGTTTTTAATGTCTGCTTGTAAAGTGATTCTATGGGTTTTAAAGTTGTCTGATTTGTCTGTGACCAGGTTGTGAAACAGTAGGTTATGTGTGAAAAAATCATAGCATATGCATGAAGAGTTTGGCTACATTTTTTACATGCTTTTTAAATGTCAAGTTTGAGTCTAGTGTATTTCCAAGATAATATAATATAATTCTGATACTACCTGAATACTACTACCTTCAATAAGAATGTCAGTGTCAGGGTCTGTGGAGTTCTGTGAAAAAACCATACAAACAGTTTTTTTTGTATTCAGATGCAAGCACGAGTTCCTCAGCCAGTCAGATACATGGACCATGGCTGCAGTTAATTTGTCTGCTGCTAGTTGTTTGTTTTTAGCATGTATATAAAGAACTGTGTCATCGGCATACATTTGTATGGAGACAGTTGGACAGACAGAAGGCAGATCATTTATATATAAACTAAACAAAATAGGCCCCAGTATTGATCCCTGAGGAACTCCAATGCCACAGTTAAGATATGCTGACTGAGCACTACCAACACAAATTGGAACTACACCCATGAAACTTGCTTACATGTCCCTATCCTCATGAGGAACAAATCTAGATGTCATTGTAACCCAAATCTGATCCACTAGATTTTACGACATTTCCACCAGTGAGCAAATTTCTTGTGGTAATTTTATTTATTTGTTTGTTTGTTTGTTTGTTTATATATTTATTTATTTATCCATTCATTATTTCTGCAGTTAAACACCCCGAACACCCGGGGGGAAGATTTAAAAAGTTTAAAGATTTTTGATCTCATCCACTGAAATGGAAGGGGACCACTTTGGATGACGTCCCAACCGGAAATGACATAAAATGTCATTTCGGTGCTCCCAGTCTGTGGAGCGGTGCGCTTGGTTATGAAATGATTAATGTTCCGTCTTTTGATTAATCTCCGTCCTGGGCGCTGAGCCTAACTCTTTGATAGGACGGAGACCTCAGTTTATGCCGCTCAGGGTGTTAAACTAGTAATAAATATTTTATTCAGCCAGCAATGCTGGGTTAAATATGTAGTGAAATGAAAAAACATTTAAAACAGAAAAATTGCCATTTTTGTGTAAGAAAAGTCTATACAAATCTAATTTGAATTACTTCCTTTGAACGAACGTGGTGCGTGATGACGTGTAGAGGCCCAAAATAATCTTAATTTAATTCACCTGTTTTATTCCCGTTGCTGCAGTTCCTCCAAATACAGCTGGTATTGATTACAGAACTACTCCGTTTTTAATATCATTCAAGATGACATCCAGACAGTGACTCATTTTAACTTAATCAGCACGCTAACAAACACTCACAAACACTCCACACACACACACTCCACTATGTCCCATAGCCTGAACTCAAGGGATGCGACACTGATTGGTTCAGAAACGCACAGCCTTCCATTTCAGACAAAAATGTCAAAATAAAATGGCCAAAAAAGCCAAAATTGCACCCCATTTTAAACGCTCCCCAAAAAATTGTCTCTGTGACACCTCTAGGGGCCGCAGTCGGCGCTTATAGCTACTTTACATTATGGAGTATATCAAATATGTCCATAACAATAAAGAACCCTTGAACCTGTCCTCTAGCACATGCAGTATGGGTGTGCCTTGTTTCATTCACACAAGCAGATCAACTAATTCATGGCTAGTGTCCAAATAAGTAGATACAGTAGATTTATTCACGTTTGTACATACTGTTTGCCTACTGAAAAATGTGTGCACATTTTGTCATTCAGTATTCCACCAACAAAAATATTTGGATGACTTAAACCAAATTTAAAATAAAAAAGGGAAGAAAAAGAAAGAAACACTCCGCCCGTTAATCAAAAAATACCCCGGTCCAGTGCCAATGGTGGGCCCTGCCCAAATTACCCAGAGGCCCAGAGGCTCCATTTGATTTAATATGCAGCACACCAGACCTGTCTACAGCAACAGGCCTAATCTACCACCCAGAGTCATCTAAGCCCTCATTAACAGTCAATTAGCCACAATAATACCACCACCAGCAGCCTCACTGGCCTGTCACAGAAATAATACCACCACCAGCAGCCTCACTGGCCTGTCACAGAAAGCATTGAAAGAAAAGTCACAGAATGCTTGTCCTTACTGCTGCTCCCATTACCATGAATGTGCACACGCGCGCGCGCACGCGCGCACACACACACACACACACACACACACACACACACACACACACACACACACACACACACACCCAGTGTATACAAAATCATGCATGTACACACACGTAGGCGTGTACACAGTCACACACACACACACACACACACACACACACACACACACACACACACACACACACACACACGAGCCCTGGAAACATGACTGTCACATCTCTACAGAAAATCTGAAACAGCAAGTCAGTGCCCCTTCTCTCCCACCTCGTAAAACTTGTTTATCTCATATTCAGTTCCTTCAATAAAATTCATTTTTATTGGAAGTCTGTGTTTTTTACAGGAAGCCTAGAAAGTAATTTTGCTCGTTTATTTCCTGACAATGCTTGTTGATCCCTTCCAACAACAAGGGGCAAAGAGAGGAGAATGAATTATTATTAGTTTACTGTTTTGTAAATGAGATGTAACAATAAAGAAACCTTGAATCTGTAGTGTAGCACAAGCACATACAGTATGTCAATTAGGGATGTGCCGATGAGACATTTTGGCCGATATAGATACCCGATATAATTAATTGCTGTTATGGCCGATAACCCATATTACCGATGCCGATATGATCTCATTCTGCACTGCAGGCTTAGGCAAGTCAGATTTAAGTCATATTTAACATTGTGAGCTTGTAGATCTGTTCAAGATGTTACTCTGGGCTTGTTTATCTGTAAAGACATGCAGACCGATTAATCGGACCGATTAATGAATCGGTCTGATTAATGAATCGAACCGATGCTGAATAATCTAAAAACAACTAGAATCAGCCGATACCGATGTGTTTGCCGATTAATCTCCCATCACTAATGTCAGTACCACACCCCCCTCACCTCATCAGGGAGAGAGAGATATGAGAGACACTGCCCCCTTTTCCACCGGTTGGAACCGGTTCAGTTGTTTTGGGTTCTTAGGCCCTTATTTATCAATGCGTGGTGTACACCGGGTGTACACCATGTGTACACCCGGTGTACACCATGTGTACACCCAATTTTGGGTGTACACCGGGTGTACACCATGTGTACACCCGGTGTACACCATGTGTACACTGTACACCCAATTTTGGGTGTACACCGCATTGATAAATAAGGGCCTTAGTCCATGAGCCAGAGCTCCAAAATTGGAACGTCAATTATGAAAACCATACCTATATTAAATGTATTGTTTATTGTTATCACCATGAAACTTCCCCAGTTGATTACTTACACAAAGACAATGATTTATTGTTTTACAAATCTTAATTTTCTAAATGTGCAAATTAGGCATTATATAGGAAAATATGCAAAAAAAATGAAAATGAAAAAGCTACTATACTATGGAAGGGTTATCATAATTATATTAATTTACTTAAATTGGTCCTATAAACAATTTAATATAGGTATGGTTTTGCCCACTCAATTCATAATTAACATTCCAATTTTGGAGCTCTGGCTCATGAACTAAAAACTGGTTCTGAACTGAACCGGTTCCCAACCGGTGGAAGGGGGGAGGAGCTATACGTTCCGTAGCAAAACAATTACATATCTGTTCTGTTCTCATGCCTTGCATTTCTCTAGTTAATTAGGAATAGCTGACCCTGAACAGAGAGAAAGTGGACCAAAAATAAGAGAGGAAAAACGTGACTGAGGACTGATGACTATACAAACACCATGGTTTCTGTAGGGCAAACATAGGCTATAAGATCGAAGAACTCAAAATATAATAAGGGGAATGCAAGTACACAGCACAGATAAACATACGAGGCTCGCTTACATCGTCAAGAAGACATGGCTGTGAGCTTTGTTTTTGTTGTTGTTGTTGTTGTTGTTATTGTTGTTGTTGTTGATGTTGTTGTGGCCAAGTTGTAGGACACCTACTTCTTCTCTTGTTGGCATCACACCTGAAGCACACCTGTCTGCTATTGGCAATCAAGCAAAGACAATTGGGTACATTGTAGTGACTGTCCTGTCCACCAGGGGCTGCCATTTAGACAGCATGAGGAAGCTCTACTTTTATGTGTTCCATTATGGTTCCAATGTAGTTATTATTTAGTCAAGCTCGTGTTCATACTTTTCATTTGTTACAGGCAAATGTTTATAAGATCCTCCACAGACTGAAACAGTAAACACACACAGGACACACGTAGGGCAACGAGGCCTCAGGTTGACATTTTGAACCTGTGTCCCTATTTTGTGTCTGTAATTATCAGAAAATGTGTTTAAAATAATTTTCATTAATTAATTAATTCATTCATTCATAAAAAGATGAAATATGGAGGTACGTGTTCTTCCTGCCTGGCAGAGACGAATAAATCAATCATCCCAACTTCTCTCACCCACCAACAGTGTTGTCAAAATATTACTTTAACACTAATATACTACTTATTACTTATTACTTTAAAAAAAAGGAATAAAGGTACACTACTTATTACTCCCTGAGAAAAGTAACTAGTTACTTATTACTTTACTTATTACTTTTTTCTCTTGCCTCCAGTAATTGCATAGTTTGTCCCCAAAAGTCTTACTTTGCATTTTCAACATTAGCAGTCCCCCCTCCCCTATTCTGCAGTGTTTATTTAACTCTAAAAAGTGTACTGTATAGTGTACACATGATGATGGGTCCATTTGTACACGCATTTGAATTAAATTAACACTAAGACTTTTACTGTGTATGAATTCATTAATTACAGTCTAAAGTGTTTCTTGATATTTTAAGTAGATTTTTTTTTTCCGACATGGAATATAGCTTCTTCCCTATGCACAACTTGTAGCGGACAATAATGTTCTTCTCGTCTCGATCGCGGACATACTCAAAAAAATGCGAATACTTCCAAGTATTGAATGTTATAACGCTTTGTTGTGCCGGTGTCTCTGTCTCCTCCACCTCCTCCATGCTTAGTTTGTTTACGTCTCTTCTCTCTAACAGTGCAGTCTAACGAGTTACACACACTAGTTTAGGTTGTTCCGTGTTCCGAACCGTTTAAGGCCCTCCCTTCTGCATCCGATACTTCATACAGTACGTACCCACGAGTGTGCATCGTTTCGGTATCCGCTCTAGAGTCTAGATCTAGAGAGGATCAGCAGTCTGCAAAGCAACGTGACCCCTATCCAGTCTACAATAAACACTCTAGAGTCTAGATCTAGAGCGGATCAGCAGCCTGCAAAGCAACTTGACCCCTATCCAGTCTACAATAAACACTCTAGAGTCTAGATCTAGAGAGGATCAGCAGCCTGCAAAGCAACTTGACCCCTATCCAGTCTACAATAAACACTCTAGAGTCTAGATCTAGAGCGGATCTGTCACGGTACGCTCCTCTGCCCTTGGACTTTGTCTGTGTTTTAGGACTTATTACTTGTATTTGTGTTCTGTACCTTATTTTGTAGTAGTGTTCTGTGATTTCCTGTCTGCCTTGTTTTGTGTCTCCTGCCTTGTCTCGCCAGTCTGCTTTGTAATTGTATTTCACCTGTGTCCTGTTTAGTGTCAGCCAATCATGTGTTGTTTGTAGTTATGTTGCACCTGTGTCTAGTTAGTCTTTGTGTCTATTTAAGCCTCTGTGTATTCAGTGTTCACTTGTCAGTTTATAGTTTATGTTATGGTGTGTAAAGCCCGTCCGTGTATATCCTGTGTTAGTCAATAAATATCATTTGAACTTCATCTGCCTGCCTTCCTATGGTTCGTTCTGCACCTGAGTCCTACATCTCCAGAACCACATCGTGACAGGATCAGCAGCCTGCAAAGCAACTTGACCCCTATCCAGTCTACAATAAACACTCTAGAGTCTAGATCTAGAGCGGATCAGCAGTCTGCAAAGCAACTTGACCCCTATCCAGTCTACAATAAACACTCAAACCAAAATAGTAATAATATTACTTTTGGAAAAGAGTAAATGAAATATTATTACTCAAAATGTGAAAGTAACTATAGTTAAGTTACATATTACAGGAAAAAAGTAATAATATTACTGAAAGTAGTATATTACTTAAGTTACACTTACTTACACTGTCCACCAAACATATATTGTGTTGTGTTGCTGTATGGACAAGAGGAGAGCATTTTGCATTGAAACATATAAAGCAAACAAATGACAAAATGTATACTGCTTTCTTGAATTCCCCCAACCCCGTTAAATGTCCTGGTTTACATGTTGGAGACGAGAAACAACAACTGTGATACATCCGAATATGATTTCCATGTCACTGTCGGCCGCGCGTCACTATTAATTTGAATGAGATTTTTCTATTGCCACACACTGACAGCTAAGTCAAAACAGTCCTTGGTTATTTGGCCGGCTCCGTCCCTGCAGCCTATGTGTGTATTTATAACTGGAGCCAACGGATGGAGCGTTCTGCCTCATCATCTGACGCACACAGCATGCCACACACAGCGCTGCAGGAAGCAACCCCTGTGTAATACACTTGAAAATGGTTTACATTACGTTAGAGAGAGGAGAGAGGGGTGTGTGTGTGTGTGTGTGTGTGTGTGTGTGTGTGTGTGTGTGTGTGTGTGTGTGTGTGTGTGTGTGTGTGTGTGTGTGTGTGTGTGTGTGTGTGTGTGGTGTGGTGTGCGTGCACGTGCGTGTGTGTGTGTGTGCGTGCACGTGCCTGCGTGTGTGTGCTGTCACTGCTCTGGAAGTGAATCATAATGGTGACTGATCTGTGATGTTGAACTGCATGTGAGGAGTGGATGGAGAGGGACGTCTCCGGTCACTTTGACTCTTTTGCTCTCTCCTCTTTTTCCAGGCTGGATTCGGCTGGATTGGACTGCGGTCAAGAGCAACACTACTTGAGGCTTGGCAGGAGACTCAAAGAGTGTGATTGAGGTGGGCTGCTTGATGGACAGAGAGAGAGAGAGAGAGAGAGAGAGAGAGAGAGAGAGAGAGATGCGTGCGTGTGTGTGTGCGTGCATGCGTGCGAGATAATGAGACAGACAGACAGAGAGAGAGAGAGAGAGCATGATGTACGTGAAAGAGAGTAGAGGGAGTACATGAGAGGGGAAATGAGAGAGAATCAGAGAAAGAAATAGTGGACAGGAATGGAAGGAGAAAAGACATTAGTTTGGAAATAAAAATTGAGATCATGTGAGAGAGAGACGCACACAAGAGAAAATTTGTACGCATTTATGTAAGCTATAGACCAGTGAGAAATACAGCGGGATACATTACAGATGGAAACAAACAAACAAAAAACAAAACATAATTTTATCACCATTATCCAGAACCAAAACACCACCCAAGCACCTCGTTGATATCACGCTGCATTTACACTTCATGGAGCATAGGCAAAGTTTGGTCGTGCTCCACAGCAGCTAACAAGATGTGAACTCAGCCAGAACGCCAAACTATCTCAACCTCACAGGAGTGATACATTCTACCAGGGCAGGCCCTATAACGGACTGCCATACATACATACTGTCAGTCATAACATGCTGAAACCTTGTCAGTAGCCTACAGGTCCTACGAATTACTATACATGTTATGTTAATTTTAAAGTGGTCACAGTAAAACAATAGCCAATGACGACTGCGGAAATAGCCCTGATGGTTTATCCCAGGATAAAACAATTGACGATTCTACAAACAGTTCAGGCAGACAAATCAACTTCAAATCATCTTGGCCAACCTGGGCGACTGCAATTCTCTGCCTGGTCACAACCTAAGGCAGAGACGCTATCGGCGGAAGTGTCAGGCCGGAACATCCAGCAGATGTATTTCCCCCGGATCGATATTTTTTCAACCAATCCCAACACTTTCATTCACGGAGATGTAAACAACAAAGACACCTAACCGGATGGTCCTCAACCCTATTAGACCCATAGAATGACTAGACATAGTGTTTGACTGGCCAGTGCACTTGTTCAAGGACGCTCTGTGATTGGTCAGTAGCCACTTTGAGTGGCAGTTGGAGCAAACGCTCACCCCAAAACATGATGAATGATTCTAGAAGAAATGGAGTGTAGGACGATCGGTCTCAAGCTGAATACCAGGAAAATGGTAATGACATTTTATTGTCATCAAAGTGTCTTATTAGCCAGGATTCATTTTAAGTGTGCATACCGGGTGGCCAGTAAGGAGGGAGTTACATTAGTCAAGTTTTGACATGACTGATGTCTGGATAAGGAGCTGGGCTGACTCCTGGGTGAGGAACGGTCTAATTCGCCGGATGTTATAGATTGTAAACCTACAGGATCGAGTGACCACTGTAATGTGTGCTTTGAACGAGAGCTGACTGTCCAGGTCAACACCAAGGTTTATTGCTGTTGTCCTACCAAAATGTATAGATTGTTTACAAGCAAGCTGTCAAAGACAGGCATCGAGTGCGCATCTGCTTGCATGAGCTAAACGAAGCAGTGGAGATCTAGCTGGACCACAACTTGCTTATTTACAAGAGTGTCACTCATACCTCAGACATGCTTATATTTGGCAGAATCCCGGCCTGCGGAAATTCGCTCTCCGCTGCTGGTGTGAATTCAGTGTAAGTGATTGCTTAAGCCATCCAGTGTCTTTGTGATAGTGTGATGATGTTTCCTGCTTGGTCTTTTATCTCAGCGATGTTCCAGTACAGTACAGTACAGTACAGTACAGTACAGTACAGTACAGTACAGTACAGTACAGTACAGTACAGTACAGTACAGTACAGTACAGTACAGTACAGTACGCTGTACTCGAGACCACCAAGGGAAATCTGGTGAAATCTGTAATGGAGAGCCAACAACAGCAGGCGTTTATACAAATTTACACCATATTTTCCCAAAGTTGGTGTTTACCATGTAGAAGCTAATTAAAGTTGGTGTTTACCATCTAGAAGATAATTAAAGTTGGTGTTTACCATGTAGAAGATAATTAAAGTTGGTGTTTACCATGTAGAAGCTAATTAAAGTTGGTGTTTACCATGTAGAAGCTAATTAAAGTTGGTGTTTACCATGTAGAAGCTAATTAAAGTTGGTGTTTACCATGTAGAAGCTAATTAAAGTTGGTGTTTACCATGTAGAAGCTAATTAAAGTTGGTGTTTACCATGTAGCTAATTAAAGTTGGTGTTTACCATGTAGAAGATAATTAAAGTTGGTGTTTACCATGTAGAAGCTAATTAAAGTTGGTGTTTACCATGTAGAAGATAATTAAAGTTGGTGTTTACCATGTAGAAGATAATTAAAGTTGGTGTTTACCATGTAGAAGATAATTAAAGTTGGTGTTTACCATGTAGAAGATAATTAAAGTTGGTGTTTACCATGTAGAAGATAATTAAAGTTGGTGTTTACCATGTACAGTAGAAGCTAATTAGCTGATCAGAAACCGTATTTGTTCCTGCAAGGT
>NC_137864.1:25666762-25691762 GCF_963924005.1 Protomyctophum bolini
TGTGTGTGTGTGTGTGTGTGTGTGTGTGTGTGTGTGTGTGTGTGTGTGTGTGTGTGTGTGTGTGTGTGTGTGTGTGTGTGTGTGTGTGTGTGTGTGCGTGTGTGTGTGTGTGTGTGTGTGTGTGTGTGTGTGTGTGTGTGTGTGTGTGTGTGTGTGTGTGCGTGTGTGTGTGTGTGTGTGTGTGTGTGTGTGTGTGTGTGTGTGTGTGTGTGTGTGTGTGTGTGTGTGTGTGTGTGGGTGGGTGGGTGGGTGTGTGGGGGGTATTTTTGTGAGCACCCCTACAATGCTCCACCTGTGCCTCAGCCAGCCATACCCCAGAGGACCACCCACTTAGGGAAGGAGAGAGAGAGAGAGAGAGAGAGAGAGAGAGGGCAGTAGTAGTGAATCCCCATAACCTCTCTGGGTGGGCAGCAATAAGGCCTCAAGCTGTAGGAGAATGTTGGAGACAATCTGAAAGGCACAGGAGGAAGTGTTTCTCACAACAGGAGTGAATGCTATCACACCTACTGAGATGAACAGAGAGCACTGGTGTGAACTAGGACTGGGGAGTTATATCAAGTAGTGTATGTGTAATGTATGCGTGTGTGCGTGTGTGTGTGTGTGTGTGTGTGTGTGTGTGTGTGTGTGTGTGTGTGTGTGTGTGTGTGTGTGTGTGCGTGCGTGCGTGCGTGCGTGCGTGCGTGCGTGCGTGCGTGCGTGTGTGCGTACATGTCTGAATAGATATTAACAGGTATACATAAGATATGCATTATGATACAATGATGGAAAATGTTGGTTCATTCATGGCGATACGATTCGATTCATGATTTCAAATCGATACAGTAACTAACTATTTAGCTGTAACATTTAATCTGTGTGAAACGTGGATAGTGCAGGTTTTATAAGGGGAAAATGAATTATGAATGGACATAAATAAGTAAACATAGTGATTCTCTGGCAAATGGACATTGTATTTTGAACACATATGGACAAACCTGCACCTTGACTTGAACACATGACCAAGTGTAGTGATATGGAATGGAAAGGTATTTAAACCCCTCTTTCTACGTTTTCTTTTTAAAATTGCTATGCACAAGTACTTAGTATTGATACGATTATTTGCATTGCAAAACGATTCAATACAATATTACTAACAATACAATACAATATTTAATTGTTTGCATATTGATGGTGGGGTCCTTGAAGTATCGTTACACCTCTATTCTGCTAGTCATAGCCCTTTTTAGTGTTTTTCCTAATAAAGTTGATTATTGGCGTAAGTTATTATTGGTGTAAGAAACAGCAAAACATCTGTTTATGTTATGTTTATGTTCTTTGGCTATCGTGATGATGACCTGAAAGGAAAAATAAATTTATTCTGAGGCCAACAACATGCATTATATCATATTCATAATTCTTGTGTACAGATCTTTAAAACAAGTATAAAAAACATGTTAAACTGAGCTTGCTAAAAATACATTATAGGCCTAAAAAATAATTAGATAAAAGTAGAAGAATGTATTCCTAATTTAAAGCTCCCATTCTGCCAGTGGCAATGTCCCAAGACCTGATATAGTTTGTTCATAATTACCCCTCTCCCCCCACTATACCACCCGTCCTGCCTTGCTGACGTAGGCTAGCTGTGGAACATCAAAGAGGTTCTGGTGTGACGTAAGAGGGCTAAACATTCTTATCAGTGAATGTTAAGCTGGAGGTCAGTGATTATTAGGGGTTTTAGGTCTTCATGGATGAATCTCTTAACAGGATGGTCAGAGCACCTGGGCTGATTTATATAAGTGATGCTGAAACTAAATGCTGAAACTCAAGAGAAAAGATGCATAAAATCCACAGTACATTCTGGGTGACCTCAGCTATGACTGTCTGGGTCCTGGCCTTCCTAATTGCTAGACAACAGGTAGTCAGGATGGGCAGTCGCACCTCAAAACCCCTCACCCTTAGCAGGAGTCCCTAAAAAAGAGAATCTCTCCGGTCAGCTGTCAGAGTGTCAGGATGTTCTTGTTTATTTACCGCATGGCTCAGGAAAGAATTTCTGATTTCTGTGGTGGGTTAAATCCAAAACGAGTTGTGTAGAAGAAGCAAACTACTATAGCCTATAGCGTTGATGATTGAGGACGCTGTGGAGTTGTGTTGCGAAGGAGAAGGAGGAACGTGGAAGGTAATAACATGTACTATTATTGTGTATTCTGATGATGTGCCACCTGCTGCTGTTAATGTTAATATAGACCTACTGCGCCGTGACTTATATTTGGTGTTCTGAGGGCAGCATTCCATTTCATTGGCCCTCAGAAAGAGCGGGAGGCGGGGCTAAGAGTGGGAGGGAGGTTCAATGAAATTTTGAATTTTGGAGCGGCAGCATATTGCATCACTGCAAATAAAGCAGGGGCTTTTGAATGCTGCTCTCAAGGCAGCTTAAATGCTATACATAATACACCAATGTTAATTTGCTGTTCTGAGGGCAGCTTAAAATGTATACATACACCAATAATGCATGCCATACGATAGGAAACAACAGGCACTACATTGCATGCTTCCAGCTTGCATATGTACTGTACAGTTTGCATTTGTATGACATATATGTCATGTCACACACACACACACACACACACACACACACACATGTGGCCAGGACGACTGGGCACCTGGATGAGTGGCCACCTGGATGAGTGGCCAACTGGACGAGTGCATGGGCACCTGGACAACAGGGCACCTGGACAACAGGGCACCTGGACAACTGGGCACCCGGATGAGTGGACACCTGGATGAGTGGCCAACTGGACGAGTGCATGGGCACCTGGACAACAGGGCACCTGGACAACAGGGCACCTGGACAACTGGGCACCCGGATGAGTGGACACCTGGACAACTGGGCACCTGGACAACAGGGCACCTGGATGAGTGGACACCTGGACAACTGGGCACCTGGACAACAGGGCACCTGGACAACAGGGCACCTGCATGAGTGGACACCTGGACAACTGGGCACCTGGACAACAGGGCACCTGGACAACAGGGCACCTGCATGAGTGGACACCTGGACAACAGGGCACCTGCATGAGTGGACACCTGGACAACTGGGCACCTGGACAACAGGGCACCTGGACAACAGGGCACCTGCATGAGTGGACACCTGGACAACAGGGCACCTGGACAACAGGGCACCTGCATGAGTGGACACCTGGACAACTGGGCACCTGGACAACCTGGACAAGGTTCCCACAGAGTGGGAACCTTTTTAATGTATTAAAAATGATTTTCCTTTTTTTGCGTGGCACTAGAGCGAGTTAGTATAAATTGGTTAGTATAAATTAAGCTTTCCAGTGAGGGGAGTAGTGCTAGGGAGGGGGAGGGTGTCTTGCTCAAGGACACTTTGACAAGCATGGCTAAATTGTGTGGATTGAATCATTGACCTACCTACAGAATGCGACCTTCAGACCTAAGCAGTGCATATATATATCTGTCTAAACGACACAGAACAGATTTTAGGACACATATTGAACATTACAACACCATCATCACTGCTTGGAATTTGAAGTAAAATCAATATTTAATAATAAGGTGCTGTTTCCTGAAAAAAAAACAGATAGATATAGATATTTGAAAAGTTTTTTTGTCAAGCAAGTGTGTGATAGCCTGCAGGATAAACCATCACATGCATGGTGAGGGATGAGGATGAGTAGGCCTATGTGTGGCTGTCTTACCTGGTATTCATCATTACTTTGTGTGTGTGTGTGTGTGTGTGTGTGTGTGTGTGTGTGTGTGTGTGTGTGTGTGTGTGTGTGTGTGTGTGTGTGTGTGTGTGTGTGTGTGTGTGTGTGTGTGTGTGTGTGTGTGTGTGTGCGTGCGTGCGTGTGTGCAAGAGAGAGAGAGAGAGAGTGATTGATGGCTGAGGAAGGAGGTGAAGGCCTCCTCCGCTGGTGGTCTGGCTGTAGCTCTTAGCCTCTGTGCTACTTCTGCTGCTCTCCCTGACCCGCATCGCCACGTCGTTGACATCAAACTGACCGCACAATCTTTCCGGCCCAGGGACCACCGCCGCCCGCTTCGACAGGCGCCATGGAAAGGAAAGAAAGACAACGACCTGGACCACAAACCGGCAGGAAATGAAGAGTGTCACTGTCTCCTCGTTAGCTGGATGTCGTTGGACGGACTAATAAAGATAATGTTTCCCTGGCTGTAGTGTGGTGTTGTTATAGGCTAGCTGACGCTTTCTCCGGGCTCTTCGGAAAAAAGGTGCATGCGTGGCGCTGGCCAAGGTGTATCTGCGGCACACGTGTGGAGGTGGGGAACACAGGGAAGATAAAAACAGCCCAGCAACACTATCCCATGTTCAAATAAACACGTGTGTGTGGGGTCCAAAGAACAAACACACATTCATTAGACATCAGGGTGCCCCAGCCCGGTAGTGTTTAGGTAGTGATGCACACAAACATGGTCTCTCTCTCTCTCTTTCACAGTATGGACACATATACAATTGCCCACACGCACGCACACACACACACACACACACACACACACACACACACACACATTTGCTCTTATACACATATGCTACACATGCACATGCGTGTTTACACCTGTATTTACGCTTGAATGTACACGCACGCACGCACACACGCACGCGCGCACACACACACACACACACACGCACACGCACACACGCACGCACGCACGCACGCACACGCACACACACACACACACACACACACACACACAAAGTCCACCCCCTCAATTAGACAATCAAACAGCCCATCTGACCCTTCGCTTTCGTGGGGTTGGGAGTTTATTCCACGACATGGCTGCCCATTCCTGTTTACCCAGCTTGACTGATGGATTGTATTGTTTGGCCTTTCGCAGCTATAATTGGCCCTGTTGTATAGGTTAAAGCTTGGGATATATTCCGCAGGCCCCAAACATGCCATGCACTGCCTCCAGGTCAGCAGCAGCTCTATGGGTCCCTAAAATGGTAAAAAGGGTCATGAGTGAAGATCACAGCCCACACCCACCCCTGCTACCTTCCAACGACATCATAGGTTTAGAGTGAGATCACCATCTTAAAACCCCAATCCCCACACCCACCGCAACCTGGTTCCTGACACATTGCCTCGGCAGTAGATGCCTTCGATGTGCCCCCCCTCCCCACCCAAACCACCACCAGTAAATATTTAGCCAGGCCCCCAATAGTGTGACACACAGCCAGTCCAAACAACCAGCTAAACAATTATCATTGGCACAATCTGTATACTGGTTCTGCCTCTTTTATGTATAACAAAAATGTAAACAATGTGTCAATATGCTATTTTGTTTTCTGCACACTGAGTGATATGTCGTGCGTTCACGCTCTGGGAGTTATGTTCTGTATACTGGCTATGATAACGAGACCACATGAAGTATAAAATGTACATTTCAAATTGTTTTTTTTTTTTTAAACAAATCATCTCTTCTGAGCTGTGTTTGCATAAGAACACAAGACCTCCCAAATGACAGATATGGTCACGGTGTAGCATTATTTGAAATGTAAAATGTTGGGTGATGCTATAACAGCAAACTGCGTCACCTCACTCTTGATTGTGTGTTTAGCGAGAAGCTACACAGGGCAGCCAGAGGAAAGCCGAGTCTGACACAAACAAAGGAGATTGCTGCATCAGCACGGTGCACGCAGACAGCCACACAGTCAGGCCCTGAACCCCTACCAGGTCACTGCTCAACATTTTAACTATTTGCCTAAAAATCGAAGTCTGTTATAATTGTTACAGTAGCTTTATTCAACCACAGCACATGTTACATTTCTGGTGTTGTGTTGTTCGAATCTTATCATCTCGGAGAATATAGCCCCTCTCTTAATTTTTGGCAGCCTCTCCCAAATTCTCAACGTTCAGCCTCTTGCCACTCTTGTGAACTGAGGTGATGCTAAAACCGCTTTCCTCTGTTTAGTCACAGCAGGACCACAGAGCCAACTCAACTTTCATGGATAACAGGAAGAATTTAAATGGTTTTGTTTTTGTGTTTGTTAGGGAGCCGGTAGTGACTCAGGAGGTAGAGTATAGTCACTTGGGAACCAGTTCGATCCCAGGCTCCCCCAGTGTTAGAGTCGAAGTGTCCTTGAGCAAGACGCTGAACCTATAATTGCTCCTGATGAGCAGGTTGGTGCCTTGCAAGGATTCCTGCCAATCTATGTAATGCACAATCTATGTAAAGCGCCATGGGTAAAGGCGCCATAGAAATGCACCATTTACCATTTGTTAACACTTCTATTGCGCAGTGTTCAACCTGCAGCACGTTCAAGAGATTGGACATTGTTGGTGGGATAGAAACTGCAACAGCTCTGTCCATGTGAACATATAAATATTTGTTATTATGTACATATTGGCGGTCAGGAAGCCACTATAGAGAAAGATTGGTAGCAGGGAGAGTCCACATTCCCAAGGAAGTACAAGTGTTGAAATGCCTTCAAAGTATTGCACTGTGTGCAAATGATTTATGAGCAACCACTCCTCTTATTTGTTGGCGGCTGTATCTCACACGCAGTGTCGGGTCAAGTCGACTTTCGCTCGGATATCAAAATTCACAGAGCTCTATTGGTGGGCCAAATGCACCGCAAGAATATAAAGGCCCCAGTTCGTTTAGGCTCTTAATACAAAACACACCATGTGGCTTCTCTGTCTTGGCTTGTAAAATCATAATAACTCCAACAATCAAAGACCTTTGTGTCAGAGCATTATTGATTCCGTGCTTATAGAGCAGATTTGCGGTCAAGTCCTGGCAACATGCTTTGCCCCCCCGGATACAATTCTGCCTAATATGGAGCATGAACATAGCATTGTACAACAGATTACCACATATTTTTACTAGCACCGATGTCACACACCTACTTGTGCCAGCCACCACGCTTCTATTGCAATATGGTGGTGTACATCTCACTTCACAAGTGCCCTACTTGTAGACATACAAACCGTTAGAGCCACGCCACACCTACGTGGCACTGCCGACCTAATCGTTCAGCCCAAAATGTATTTGTTTTGTAATATACATACAGTTTGACTGTTTAAGTACTGGCTCCCATAATTAACAATCATCGCCAGGATTAATTAAAGAATTATTACTATATGCCAGGATATCTCCCCGTTCAACCCTTATTTTGAAGATTCAAAACACATTTACCGAAAATATACCATTTATTAAAGGCTGCTATTATGAGGAAGATCGTTAGTTTTCTCTAACATGACCTTACACGCACATATGCCGAGTAAAACATTTTCAATATGAAAACAACTAATGTAGCAGATCATTAAGTTTTAAATGTTAAGCATTTTGAATTGCCTTTATGTATGAAGTATGCATACAAAAAACATTTATTTTATGTATAATATAATATATTATTCAACCCTAAAGCCATTCACTATTTTGTCCCGGGTTCCTGTCTTTCAAATTGAAACTTCAGAACTGCCCTGGTTAACTCAAATGAAACACTATTCCTGCAGTCTGTCCAGAGACAAGACGGATGAACTGCATAGATGAGGAAACCTCTTTATCTGGGATATATTGTACATTTCCAGCAAACTTCAAATCTTTGGTGGTCCAGCAGTGTTATCGCCATCTGGACTGTAACAGCACAGTTGGGACCACAACCCCTCTGGAAAAAAATCCATGCTGTATCTTTGCAATTAGTGGAAGATAAACTTGTTTTTTCTACAGTCCTGATTTGTACTTTGTTCCCTAAAATATTTACAAAATAAGCATTCCCACAAGAAAGTAGAAAATCACAGCCTCTGTTTATGGTCATTGACTTTGGTTAATTTGTTGTCTTGCTTCTAATGGCTGTGAGGGGAGCAGCGAGAAGATAATGTTGGAGCGGGTGTGTTTAGCCACTGCAGTGGGTCCTGCATCTGTTTGTGTTCCTGTTTGTGTGTGCATGCACGTGTGTGCGTGTGTGAACAACGTGCCTGAGGACAAATGCATTTTTGTTTTGCAAGTCTCTCTCGTGGTCAAGACAGAGGGCTAGAGAGAATCAGAAGGACAGGGGAGTGGCAGAGAGGGCAGTGACCTCCCTGCTCTTCTGGTGGACCCTGGGAGAGGCCCGAGGCCCAGAGCTCCACTGCTCCATCTGTCTGACTCAAGCCTGCCGTCACTGGGGCTGATGCGGAGACCACCTTCTGACAGAACCATCACCCAGCAGCTAATGAAAACCTTAAGGCTAGTATGTGCGTGCGTGCATGCGTGTGCATTGTGTGGGGGGTATTGGTTGGGGCACATCTGACTAACACACAGATGTGCATGACCAATCGGAAGACTTCGCAGTCATTAAAGAGTTAGGTGATACAGAAAGACTAAGAGTAGGGGGCCAGAAGGAAATGCACCTGGACATAAAGACATTTTGACGTCCCACTGAGTTTAGTACTACTCAAACAAAAGAGTACCGGTAGCATAACACATTTTTGGAGCTGTTGCATCAAAGCTACCACCAAGTACCTTCTGGTATGGACTGAAAAACACAAAGGGGACCACAGTTTGAATTACATTTGGGGAGTCAATATGAAAATGTATACTGTAACAACTGGGCAGTGTTTTCTAGCGGACCAACCTTGGCCTAACTGAAAGGGATTAGAACAAAAACATCCTGACATGAGAGGCTGGCACATCATGAAAATGACTCATTCCTGGTAATCAGATCCCAGACAAAAAGGGGAAGTTTTCACTTTGGCTCCTCTGTATAAAAGAACGAGAGCCAGACGAGGAAATATTACTCCGAAAGGAGACCTCAAAACAATTCCCCGGGACAATAAAACACAGCAGGTTCCCAAACGTTGACCTTTGTGTGCGGGAGAGATGAAAGGAGAGAATTTTCTAACCGAAATCCTTCACCACACCTAACTGCCTTCTCCAGACCCGTCCCGTTCCCCCTCTTCCCTTTTCCGTTGTAAAACGACCCCGGTGCAAAAGAAGTCTGTGTAAACCGGAATTTCACAATCAACCACAAAAAGTCCTGGGTACACCAAATAGCGTAGATTCTGGGGATAGCTTGTGCTACACTGCAACTCTCCTATCAAACCTCTTCACATTCACATGGAGGACCACCTTGAGTGAAACCATTTCCAAATAATGGGAAATAAAACGCTTTCCACTTGCTTAATCTAAATACGCGTGGAATTGATTAATATATGGCTGGCATGTCTACCAGGCTTTTTTGTTTTAACTTGTAAAAGTTGAATAGGCACGGAGGTAATGCAACACTTCAGGCAGGTCCACGTCAGACGATGTGCTCATGTTTAGAGAGCGTTAAGTGAGAATTGATTCCAACCATATTTGCAGTGCCAACAAGAATTTGGAGCATAAACTTAATGGTGTAGTTAATAAGGAAAGGTACAAATTGCTTGGAGAGGCAGTGACACTGCTTAGATTTCAAACTGCGTCAACAGCATCTCTTGAGCTACCATATAATATTAATAATAATTTGAATTAAATATTCAAATGAATTAACCCTTTACCTTTGTGGCTCTCTTTTGCCAAACAAATGCAACTTGAGCAAAGCCAGACTGTCACACGCATGCACACACGCACGCACACGCACACACACACACACACACACACACACACACACACACACACACACACACACACACACACACACACACACACACACACACACACACACACAGTCACACACACACACACACACACACACACACACACACACACACACACACACCACGCACGTGCATGCATGCACACACACACACAGAAAGAGAGAGAGAGACAGAGAGCGAGAGAGAGAGAGAGAGTGAGAGAGAGGGACTGGGATGGCGTGTGATAGAGAGAGTTGTCCTGTGCCTGGATCTTTCAGATGCCATACGGTGACAGGGAGCACTCAACAGCCATATAGCCTACCTGATGGAGAGCCTGATGGAGGGGCAAAGCAAGCAGGAACAGATGGGCCGAGGGCGGTGGGGGTACTGTGAACGGAGAGGGTGAGGGGCGGAAAAGAAGAGGGGAGAGAGAGCATCAACAGTGAGGGACCACCATCAATGCTACCCACACCAGACCTCACTTACCAGCCCGTCAACCCCACCTCTCCTCTCCCCCCTCCAATTCATTTGCAGTTGCACTGATGCTAAACTGTAATGAATCTGCAATTTGCACACACATATGCGTGGTGCTGAACATGGTACTACTTTGGGGTCTGTGTAACCCCCACTGGAAACATTTACAAACAACTGGACCGTGAAAAGACATCCATCTGATGCAGATTAACCCCTTGTTGGCCTCTGGGATATGCCACTTTCTATGATGGTATTCAGGAAGGACCAAAAACGATGAAGGAAAAGATCCTTATTCTACGATGTCAATTTATTTTTTTATTTGACAGGGACAATTAAAGCTCATTAATCAATGTAAATGTGCCAGAGTTAGCTAAAGCTACATTTCATCTGTAGTCCGAATACTAACCTGTGCGTGTGAGACAACATGGAAATAGGTTAAAGCATATTGTTGCTGTCTGCAAGAAATCACCTAACTTAATTTTTGAGGTTATGGATTATTCTTTTTCTTTTTTGCATAAATCAATGCTATTTGGTTAAAAGAAATATTGAACCAATGCAAAAAAACCCTTGTAACTTCACTTGAGCTGGATATTTTAAATTTTCTGGAAAATGTAGCCTACATTTTGGTGGTTTCTTCCAGACAGCAGAGATATGTAACTTTCCTCTTCTACCCATTTTCTACCCGTTTCCTGTACATGTGCTGACATTGTAATTTGTTACTATTGAGCTAATAAAGCCTGCTTGCTTGCAGGGGATACATTTAATCTTGACCATCAGGTCACAATTCATGTACTGTGTCTAGGTGAGAGAGACATGACCTTTGACACAATCTAAATGTCTCAATAGTACAACCACTCCAAAATACAACCACCCCAATTGTAAACATTTAAATTATATTGTATATTAACATACTCTACCATACAATACAGATTACATAGTGGGTAGTGGCACTTTAAATAACCGCAGATCTGTTGTATGCCAATGTGGATGTCTACTGGTAATGTTCTGTGTCTAATGTGTTTGTCGACTTTTTGCAGAAATATATTCTTTGGTCTTGTTTGTGAACATTGTCAAATTCAACTATACAGAAACAAAGATTGATGCAAAAATAACATAATGTAGCAGGTAATAACATGGGCCTTGAGGACAGTCCCTTGCATCTGCATTACAGTGCAAAAACGAAAGACACATTTTGAAGGAAAGGTGATCAGAGATCTAAGAGTCTTTGAACGGTTAAAGAGGGCAGGTCATGTGGCCCCATGCATGTGTCAGAAGATACCCTAAAAGGTCCTTGTTTGGAAATATCCTCAGGGGCATCTCTGAAGCAAATCACTGATCAGCTTCCTGATGAGGACTTGCAATCCAATGCCGCTGCTGCACTCCATTTCCTACCCTGGAGCTGTGTCAGTGTTTGTATATCTGCATGAACCTGTGTGTGCGTGCGTGCGTGCGTGCGTGCGTGCGTGCGTGCATCTGTGTGTGTGCCCGTAAACATGCAAGTGCACAGGCATCAGGCATTGAGTGTCACATAAACAGTTGCAGGGCCAGTCCGTCTTCTGGGCTCGCACAACGAAGCTGCTGCTCATCTCGTGCCACCAGGAAAGGGATCCCTGGGTGGTTTCATGTACTCATGCCCTGTGTGTACTTTAGTCAAATAGGGCCTGAGGACACTCTGGGGTGGTACAGAGGGAGAGCGCAGCAGGGAGGAAAATGCTTCATGTAGGCCTACAGTATATGCTCCATTGTATGACGCTGTCTTGTGCTGACAATTGCCAATCTACAAGCTCAGAACGGGTCGCATCCACAGTGCTGTGAGCTTGTAGATCGGCTATTTTCTGTCCGATTTGCTGAGCACAACACTGTCGCGCAATGAAGTATAAATCATGTTAGAACAGACGGGAGGGAGGAGGGAACTAAAGGCGAGGTAGTGTGGTCTGATGGTTGAAGCCAGTGATTTAGAGGCTGTTGATGTCGGGCAGACAGCCCGGGCCAAGCCACTGACTCACTTGCGCTGCGGATGACTCTGCGTAAGTCACCACACTTCAAAAAGCATACGTGTGTGTTTAGATCCATTCAAGTGGAGATCGAGACACACACATGCACGTATCCAACGCGCTCACACACACAGACTCAGACACACACACACACACACACACACACACACACACACAACTGAAAATGGAAATTGCTACTAGATCAGATTTTTTTTTCCAATCAACTCTTGCTCTCTCTCTCTCTCTCTCTCACACACACTCCTCCAAAGCATTCATAAACAGATGGCAGTGCCTCATTAAGCTGTTGTCAGGACAATTAATGACATCGTGAACACTTTCCAAGCTCTGTGTGTCTTTGGGTCTTACTGCTGCCAAAGCCAAGGCCATTAAACAAGGTGTGAGAGTTGCACACATAACGGTGCTGTGTTTGGCGCTCTGTGTGAGCTGTGTGTGTGTGTGTGTCTGCTGTGTGCAAGTTGAGGGATGGACAAGATGAAAGAAAAGCCCACAAATGGTGGAATGGCTGTGAACAGCATCGTGACATTAATGGCTTCATGTAAGTCAGAGGTGCAGCAGCGGTGACTTCATAGAAATGGCACACTGTCCCGTAAGTGCAACTGTGCTGCTGCTGCTGCTGCTGGTATAGGTGCAGATGGATGTTATATGCAGTGTATAATTAAATGAAAGCAGGACCAATGGCATACTGATTACAGTATGAATACAATAAATAATATGGAATATGGATAACATGGTAATGAATATATATATATATACACACACACACACACACACACACACACACACACACACACACACACACACACACACACACACACACACACACACACACACACACACACACACACACACACACACACACACACACACACACACACACACACACACCCTGTGATTTAGTTTTTCTAAAATCTTTCTGCTGTGTAGAATCCTACAAGGATTGGGTGGGTTGGGGTGCTGTTATGAGGATGATGGACAGTGTTCAGAAAGCCATAGGGGAAACGTAAAGATAAGGCACAAGTGGAATGCACTGGCAGCATTTGATCCCATGCCAGCTAAGTGTACAATACACGCAGGTACAGTACATGTGGGCAGATTGGGCACATTGTTTTTTCAACCGTCCAAGATGCATTGCAATTGTACAGCAGAGGACGTGTCCTGCTGCCAGTGCTCTGACAGTGGACTGTTTGGTACAATAAGGTTTATTGGTCCTATCACATGTAATATACGGCACCAAAAACACATGGTAAAATAAGGTTTATTGGTCCTATCACATGTAATATACGGCACCAAAAACACATGGTAAAATAAGGTTTATTGGTCCTATCACATGTAATATACGGCACCAAAAACACATGGTAAAATAAGGTTTATTGGTCCTATCACATGTAATATACGGCACCAAAAACACATGCCCTTCTCCTATAATGACTCAAGTTGAAGAAAGTGGCAATGTTGCCAGAGATGAACACACGCCGACACCACTATTTACTGCTATTTACAGTAACATGGATTCTGTTCACATGTTGCATGTGTTTCTCATTCTCTTTATGCAGTTCACACTGCAGGCTAAGCATGTGCTCTATGGCATGATGACTCAAAGGCCCATTTTACTTAAACAGATGAACCCTGGCGGACCCACAGCTAAGCGCTGGCCTCCAACGACAGCCACTCAGAGACAGCTTTAGGTGGGGGAATGAACTGCGAGGTGTGGTGGTTTGTGTCTGCCTGGGAGTGGGGTGAAAAAAAACCTTTGGGCAGTGTAAATGGAGTGCTGCCATCAAACCTATGTTCCTGATTAGAATCCTGCGCTGCAAAGCAAACAACAGAGTGACAGAATAAGGAAAGACAAAATGAGAATAAAGCATCAGACTTTTGCTGCCTCGGCTCACAAAAACATTGGAGTGGACTGAGCTGCTTGCAGAACTCCAGACTTATGTTGTTGATCCATGTGTGGTCACACACAAAAACTAACCATACTCCTTTGGGATCTATGCTATCCCTCCTCAGGGGCCAGACACCGAGAGCACTAGAATTCCCCGACTGACCCTGCAGAATTAAAAATAGGGACAAAGCAGGTGGTATTTTCTATAGTGAATTATTGTCCTCATTGCTTGGTAATATTTGTTTTGCTAAAGGTGAATATGCAATATATAAATTAATCACTGTCAAGGCTGTCAAGGGACTGAATTTTATGATTCAGAGTCAGACTCAGTTTATTGGTATTCACACATGCGAGGAGTTTGACTTTGCAGGTTGTTTTCAATGCCCTTGCAAAAATACAAATAATGTGAAAGAAGAAGATGGAACATTTTAAAGAATAAGTGATGGCAGCAACGTCAATTCACTCACTGGACATCCGAACAACTTGATGGCGGTCCCATATACTGTACATGACCATATAATTGTGCATAGCGGTTGGATCTGTGGCCCTAGACAACCGGGTCTCCATATTATTGGCGAATTGGGTTTGTTTATGGTTATGCCTGAGTCGTAGTGACGTGCCTAAATATGGGCGTATCAGGCTTGTTTGTTATGCCTGAATCAAGGTGATGTCAGAGGTCTTCCGAACTTTCCTCCCAGAAGCCAATTTTTATATTTATTGAATAAATATACTTACAAGGGTGGACATAGTCACTAGAGGTGGCTATGTGTATGGATACAGGTAAGTACAGTAGTGTGTGTGTGTGTGTGTGTGTGTGTGTGTGTGTGTGTGTGTGTGTGTGTGTGTGTGTGTGTGTGTGTGTGTGCGTGTGTGCGTGCGTGCGTGCGTGCGTGCGTGCGTGCGTGCGTGCGTGCGTGCGTGCGTGCGTGTTTTGATGGATGTCCATAGCCAAATACACATCAGTTTGTTGGTCCTCGACATAAAAATGTTTGAGAACCAGTGCTTTTGTGCATGCATGCATGTCCACGTGTACGTTTGTGTTATGTGTGCATGTGTTTCTTCATATACAGAAACCATGCCTGTGCCTCTTAAGGAACTGTGTGTTAACTCGGGACCGTGGTGTGCCTCACTGTAATTCCCTCTAATGGTCTATCTCTCCCAGCAGATGTACAGTATGCATGCTCCTCTGGGCTCCACAGCTGCATCCCACATGTTCTCATGCTGCTCAACAACACAGCCATACTGCTCCTTTACACTGCCCTATCTAATACATCAATGGTTTTCTATCATTTTGTACCCACACACCAATGGGCAAGTCAAAATCTCAAGGCACGCGTATTCATAGTGAAAGCTACTTTACAACACGCCCCACAATATTTTTAGAATATATATATTTTTAGGGTAAAGAAGTTGCCTCTGTTTTGGGAAAAGAGCACAAATTACTGATATTTTTAGTAAATTATAAAGTATTTATAACTCTTTGTATAGATGTATATATTGCAATAATTATAAAATCCGAAAGCACACCTGCATGGACTTGTCTCCCAGAACACTGTTTGGTAACCACTTGCTTGTTGGCTGGTTCAATGGTCCATGGTGGACAGCAAATTCCTCATGGTCCTCTCTCCTGCGCTCAGTCTGGACATTCAGTTGCCACAAGTAGCCGTTTGGCTATACTTGGGCCTGAAATATCTCCGGATGGGGGCAATGTAAAGAATGTAGTTGGGGAGTGTGGGTGGTGGTGGGGTTTTTGAGGAGGTCAGATCTGGCAGGGGTCCTGCCTCGGCTTCATAGCACACTCAGAACCATTTTCATAATTGCCCACAATCAAATGAACCCCCTCCTGGATTCCACACGCTCCAGATTCCTCCAGATAAGCCGAGCTGGGAGCTCTGGTGAGTGCCGGACAGACCCCCAAGTAAGAACAGGTGCGGCTAATGTAGTAACTGTTTTCAGATCCTCTGTCGATCCAAAGAGGGGGATGTTGTTTCTTTTGTAATTGCCACGATTGGACATTCCCTTTCGGATCGCTATCATTTCTCTCTCTCTTCTGAAGAATGGGGAATGAGGGAGGAATTTGTCCCACATTTGGCTCTTTGGGTCTTATCATGGACAGCTTATAGTTGAATCAGAATGTCTCAGAAGTCAACGTAGGGGGTAGCAAAGTGTTCAGCTTGTGGTCACTATTTAAGTGGTTTTAAGCTTTCTTTCTTTCTTTCATAGTGCTTATTTTCAGTAAATTCTGCATCTACAGTGAAAATGGCTATACTAGCTGAAATATAGCCTCCTAGGATGATTCATTCTAGTGGAATCAACAGTTGATCCCTTTATAATTGAATAAGTTACCTGCAAAAGTATCACTTTTTATCGTTGGACTGCTGACCTTTAAATAATTTGGAAGAAGCTATTTGTGACTATGTTTTGATTGAAATAATGACAAACCAAACAAAGGTTTGGCCATGGAGTCATTAAACATTTTCTATATGTGGGAGAAGGGTCAACAGTCAATTAAAGTAGGCTATAAAAACAGCAAGGATGTGAGGTTTCCTATATCCATATCAAAATGTTTATCTGCTGCAGATTCAGTGTCAAATTAACCATGTCTGATTAACATTTTACAGTTGAGTTTCACCAGTGGATAGACTCAGTCAGCATCTGTTCTCTCTAGAGATGAACAACTTATTTCAAAGATTCACTTTCACATTCTTCCATAGGCATTCTTCTGAGAATGTAGTAGCCTACATACACTCTGACAACAGGTTTTATTCCAAAGGACACTTCGCTCTGCTCTGAGCCTCTGACAGGTATAGGGCGCCCCCCCTCCCCCCACGTGCATGTGCGCGACTGACTGGGATACATGCGCGCACTCGCGGTGATTCTTACGTCACCGTGCTCGCTCCTCTTCTCGCGCGCTGGTTAAAAAGAAGGAGGAAAGAGGACGGAAAAACATGTGAGCGCTCTGAGGACGCACTGAGAGAAAACTTTATGCTTACTTTTTGACCCCCACGCACAAAAAGCCACTGTGCTGGAAACGGAATTTACATTCTAAAGGGAAGGAACACAGCTCGTTGCAATTCACGGTGTTTTTTTGTTTTGTTTTTGTTTTATTTGTTTGTTTTTATCAAGAGAAATTGTGCTGTTTTCATTACTATTTCAGATTTGTTCCATATATAAGCTGCATTATATTGCCATTTATAGCCTAATTTATTTTAAATAACTTTCTAAACAGCAAACCGTTCAAAATGTGCCTGCTGTAATTGGTTTTACTATAGTCCTTATAAAAAGCATACACAGCCTTTTGCAATTTTGTTATCATTAACGTGTGGGATAATAGTCTAATAAAACAGCATTATCAGGCATTTAGCCTACAAACTTTGAATTGGACAGCTCTGAGCTGGTTCGAACATTTTTTTTTCTTTCTATTTCTCCCCCCCTCCCCAACCCCTTTCCCCCCTTTTTTCTTTTTTAAATTAGAATTATTACCAATAGCAGTACTTTTTTCCTACTATGAAGCATTTGCAATTCGTGCTCGTGTTGGCCATTGCGGTCAACGTGTGGGAATGCGGGGACGCGAAGCAGTTCGGAGAGAGGGGAGAGATCAGCCCGAGACGGCGGAGATGTTACGACGGCAGCGTGCCCAAGCGGCTGAAGAAACGCGACAGAAAGCTGTCAGTGGACAGCAGCAGCAGCGGAGGAGGAGGAGGCGGCGGCGGCACGGGCAGCGGCAGCGGCGGCGGCACGGAGGTCTGCCACAGGCTCTATCCCCGCGTGTCCTGCTGTCCCACCAGGAAAGCCGCGGCGTATCAGATCCTCCACCGGCGGGATGCCAGGGTACGTTCAGCTGCAGCAGCAGCACGCCGCATTCCTTCATTGTAAAAAAAAGAAGGGAGGGGGGGAGAAAGAAAAAGTTGGGGAATTGCCTGCTTCAACTGCCAAACTGCCTTTGGGGAGAGCGTATTTACAACCTTTTTATTGTCATACCGACGCGCTGTTGACAGCTGAATTTGCCCTTATTGTGGTGGTGTAATGCTGGGGGGGATGGAAGGGGGAACGCTCGCTGATTTACCTAACTGTCTCAGCAGCGCTCCCCCGTCCGTCTTGTTGTCGACGCTAGGCTTGTTTTTTTGGGGGACCGTGCATTTCGCTGTTTGTTTGGCTGCCCAACAAATATGTTACCACTTCCCAGAATCCATTTGAACGCATGTTGTTTAGTTGTGTAGTTAGTAGCCTGTTGTGTTCGTTTTTGCGTTTCTTGTTTTACAAGGCAGTGTGCTAGAGACGCCTGCCCTGTAGTGTAGTTGTAATGTATGTCCCTGCTCCCCTCAGTGTTACCATGGAAATCTGTCTGTTTTACGTTGCGGGTCGCCGTCGCCGGTATTATAGTTAACGCTGTAAACAGTCTTATCTAGTTATTTTATATAAACGGCGTAGTTCTCTCGTTGTCGTTTACCAGAAGCATTTTTTTCTTAGTTATTTACTTATTTTATTCGAGGTAGGCCTATTAATTAGGCTAAACTTCATGGCACGTGTCTCGCTGCTCCGTCCGTCGCCTGTTAGCCTACATGTGGACCGCTGTATGACATAGCCTAAATAATGACATAGTCCAAATAATGTTACATTAGATTCATGTTATGTTCAGTGTGTGTGTGTGTGTGTGTGTGTGTGTGTGTGTGTGTGTGTGTGTGTCACTGTGTGTGCGTTTGTGTGTGCGCGTGCGTGACGTGTGAAACTTCATTATGTTCAGGGGCCACAGCAGAATCTGTTGGGATCTTACCGGACTATTCTCATGTAAACCACTCTTCGAATCATTCAGTGGCTGGGTGGTATCTCACTGTGTGTTGTGACAAAAAGCCATATTGCATCATTTAATTTGCTCAAGTCATGCAAATAGGAAGGGTAAAACTGAATGGGGCAGAGTCGACTTCTCCTCCTCCCCACTACACTGCCCACACACGGAGCCCTTTTTGCTTATAGCAAAAGAATAACAACAACACCATTGTGTTTGTTAGTTTCGCTTAATGGCTGAAGCCGGAGAACATCACTCTCCCCCAGTCATCGGCCCTGTCCAAGTGTTAATGCCTTTGAGAGGGTGTATGTCCTTTTCTGCCCCCCCACCCCTACTGCCAGCCAGCTTACACCTATTCCCAGAGGACAAGTGTTTTGTTAAAGCTTAGTGTTGCCTACATCAGAGCTAAGTCTCTCCCAGCCTGGAGTATCCCCTCCCCGCCCCCAACCGCCTTACCATATCGGTCTTGCACAGACTCATAATTGAATGGAAAGTCAGTTTTGTGTTCAAATCTCAAATTGTATATTGATATGTTTGTTCCAGCAATCTCACTGACAAAAGCCATTACGCAGATACCATCATATATATAAGTAGGCTAACCCTGTAACAGCTCTGCTTATAAATGCAGCAATGTATTGGCAATATGATTAAACTCTGGCTATGAAAATAGTAGCATTCTGTAATTGCATGGAAATACTGGGTAAATGGCAAATTAAGTTTCTCACACGGTGGCATGTCTAGGCTGTCTGATTACCAATGGTGCATTGACTGACCGGCGGCTTTCCATTACTAAGCATGTCCCCGGTAAAGGTGCAACAGTCAAGCTGCGTTGTCATTTTCCCCTCTGCTTTTGAGGAACGATTCAGTGAAAAAAAATGAAAAAAAGAAAACAACAACAAACAAAGGTCTGCTTGTTCTGGTTTGGATGATGGCATCATTGGAGGCCATCCCAGTAACATATGGGCACAGGGCATGGCTGACAGCACACAAATGGTACTCTCCACAGACCCTGTGCCAGCCCATGGCACACAGAATCAATGGGCAATTTAGAGCATGAGGACAGGCATGTCCACAGCACCTCTATATGGCATGATGAGTATAGGGGGGTGGGGAGGCCGACAGAGGGACAGAGAGAGAGAGAGAGATGGTATCAACATTTTACAGGCACTGAAGATATTGTACATGTTCCTATTGTTGTAGTTATAATTAACCAACCAGCTGCCTGCTCTGAAGAGTGAGTATTATTGCAAGGGTAAACATTCTGAATTAATATCACCCTAGATGTTTTATACTTGACTTGTCAGAAGATGTGCCACCTGTTGGGCAACACAAGGCGCTGTATGCAACCAAATGGAGCCTCCTCACACTTTCCTTCGGTTTTGACAGTTAGAACGGTGGTGGGAGGGAAGTGTAAGGTGTCCATATGTTGGGCTTGGATCTGCTGGTCTAATTGACTTCGACAGACTGCTAATTTGTTGATACCAGTGCAGGAATGATGTGCCTGTCTATCTCTAAATTGGTGTTTACACATGGACCTCACACAGAGCAAAGCACTACCAGCCCGCCCTGCTGCCTGACTGCCCAACCAGACAGCAACACTCTGGAACCAAGACAAGATTACATTGTGTTTTATTACAGCTAATTTGCTATGTAAATAATCCGGCTAATTTAGCTGGGATTAATCATTTGCTTACTTTTGCTTGGTGACCCTAAATAACATCTTGAAGCCCTCCGTTTGGCTTCATCCATTCCATGTCCCCAAAACCAAATCTGTCAGTCTGGCAGACATTAGAGTTGTAAATTAATTTGAACTGTTTGTGAACTTAGGCGAGCAAGCAGTGAATGTCTCCAAAACAGAGCTATTTTAATATTAAAAAATCACACCCGGGTGAAGTGAGGGGCGCTCTTATCATCATACATCATAATACATCATCTCATTCCAGCCAATGAGAATTTGCGTCCTCACCTTCATCTTCAATGTTTGTTTACGCAATGTTTGACACTCAAAACTTTCCATTCATTGTCAATGGCACTTAATGTTCGTGTTAGGACAAAGTTTGTGTTTACACGCACACTAAAAGCTGGACATAGGAGGGGCTAGCACCCCTCAACATTCAGAGAAAATTAAACTGGCTATCAGTGTATCTGGATTCCCCATGACAAATCTTTGCTTTTGCAGTTCCACATTTCTGTTATTGCATGGAAGGTTAAGTGACGTTTAAAAATGTAACAGGTAGATATACTGGGAAAAGTGACAGCCCTACAGACTGGGCTTTCAGCCTAGCACAGTCCTGTGGTCTCTTGTGGTTGACATGGGCTACACACGTGCAGTGTAGCATGCAATATCACAAGTAATACACATTCCACAAATCCGGGCGGTCAGACTCATTATGGGCAGGAAAAAATCACACGTGTGTGAAGTGAGGGATGCCCACTGTGGCTGCCACATGACGTCACTGCTTAAAGCAAACATTAAAGGTCCATTGACTTGGACGCAACGTGAAGCTGTGAGCTGAGGCAAAGCCTGCGGCACACAAACTGATTATAGATCATAAACTAGAACTGCACTCTGTCGAGTGCCTACTTGCTTGTTGCACACAAGTAGGCCATTTAGCGCAAGCAGAGCGCGCAAGTACTGTCGACCGCTACAAACAGTCAAACCTTAGCTTCTCTGTGAAAAAACGTTTGAAATATTGAATTATTAGGTTTAGCTATTTGCTACGTACCTAGTTTTTGGAGGTAAAAAAGTAGTATTGTGAAGTATGGTAAATAACTATATAATAAGGATTTATTTTGTCCTGGCCCAACGTTAGTCTGCTCAGGAATATGCTGATGATTTGTCCTGGCTATCTAGAATACAGCTCTATGACTTACTTGAAAAGTATTGTCCTGTCTGACACTACTTTGAGATCTGTTGAAGAACATGAAGGCAATTCTATTTAAGCTTTTCAAATTAATTATTTCGTTACGTAATTAACAACAATCAATTACGTAATGTTGTAATTAATACGGATGAGTGACGGCTTTCGATGGTTATGTATATCTCGATCAGTGTCGGGTGGATTAAAGGAAATGTCTCTATGTATATGCAATTTGTTGATTAGCGGTATACTGTGGTTACTTTGCGTATGCCCCGTTTGATGCGTATGTATCGTAGCAGCATATGACGTCAGGGTATAACTGGTACAACTAGCTCTCAATGATGACGTAATAAAGATGTGGATTAAAAGACCCAATGCCAGGGTGTAATTGGTTTTCGATGGTGACGTAATGACGAGATGTTTTAGTGTCGGGAGGATTAAAGGTAATGCCCCTATGTATACATGTATGTAATCTGACACCACTGCCATATCAAGCACAAGTAGTCATTACGTCATACGCTGGCACGGCGCATACACATCAAACGGCGACATACTGTACTCATCGAAGCACTGGACGAAAACTATTACTTGCGCGCTCTGCTTGCGCAAGTAACAAGAGCTTGCTGCACCTATAGAAGTTATAACGGGGTCATTATTGTTTTTTGAGGGGCGCTAGCCCCTCTTATACAGCTTTTTGTCACGTCACGTCTCACATTTGCCATTGACAATGAGAGGAGAATTTACGTCATATGTGCCTGAAATATGACGTAAATTTGTGGCAACACAAACATTAAATACCATTGACAGCCATAGCATATGGGCAAGACGAGCAAATGGGCTAACCAATCATAAATTCAGTTGTCATCTTACATGATCATGGTGAAAAGATGAGTTTTTTAACATTGTATCATGGTTAAAAGATAATAACATAAGTTGACAAATTAATTCATGAAGAAATATATACATTTTTTATTGGATGATGTACGACTACAAGAGTGCCCCTCACTTCACATGGGTGTGATATAATTTGCCATTCATCCTGTCGTTTGTTGACTAGGATTCATGCACAGTACTCAGTCTGATCCTATCAGTTACTCTGGATATGACACAAATTGTAACTGTGAACAACTAGAACAACTTGGAAATTGCATAAGTTTACAAGTTGAAAGTACGGTCATTTGCTATGTAAAAGCCTATCATTCTAACCAGCTGTTGTTTTTGTGTATGTGTCGACCTGTGGGCCTCCAGATTTTTTCCACCAATAACACGGAATGTGGACGTCTCCTGGAGGAGATCAAGTGTGCTCGCTGTTCCCCCAACGCCCAGGTGTTATTCCACTCCACGGACACGGATAAGATACCGCACAGGGAGCCTGAGCTGCCACGCCTCTGCCAGGACTTCTGCCGCGAGTTCTACTACACCTGCAGGGGCCACATACCAGGTAAATACCACATGTGGATGTGGTGATGGGGAGTACCATGAAGGTGACTTGTCATAGTGTCATAGTCCATGTGCGCATCTGTTGTTACTTCTTTCTCTCTCTCTCTCTCTCTCTCTCTCTCTCTCTCTCTCTCTCTCTCTCTCTCTCTCTCTCTCGCACGCACGCACGCACGCACGAACGAACGCATGTGCACAGACACATGCACAAGCAACCCCATCGTAGACGTGTTAAACCCCTAATGTGACTTATTAAAATTCTCGCTCCCTATTGAAAATCAGCCTGCACACGTAAATCAGGACACGCCGCGCAAGAAGAAGTGGTGCGTCAGGGTTCCGCTCTGTGGATATTTGTTTATCCAGCTCTTACCCCATCTGACCTCACCTCCATCCGTTGCTGAGCGTGCCTCCCTAACTGACTCACTATGTTTCTCACTGACTTCACAGTACTCCCTAAACGACACCTTCTCCCTCTCCCCCGTTGGTGTCGCATCATCTAGCCCAATCTGGGAACCCATCGGCAAAATAAAACTGCCTGTAATGCCAGAAAACTGTAGCAAAAAGGAATGATTTAATGAGCCACTCATTCATTTTGGCCAAGCCACCTCCCCACTCTTAAGGGCTCACACTATGTTTGGAGGATGTATAAACTTGCACTAGCTACGGTCTAGACATGACAGCCCCTGACACCTCGCCTCGGCTCACCTCGCCTTGCCTAGTGCCTCCAGCAGAGCACACAATCCCCGGCCTAGCCTAGACACTAGCTGTCGTCTCAAAAAATGCCGCTCATACATCACTGGTTTGTTTTCCTTGGGGCTGGTAAATTCAATGGAACGTAAACATAATCAAAGCCTTGCTTGGCTGGGCCCAATCCCCCCCCCCCCCCCCCCCCCAGACTCTACCTCCGACCTCGCAGAGACAGCCACCACATACGCAGAATAATGAAGAAAGAAAGAAAGAAAAAAAACCTCATGACTCAACAGTTTTCCCTCATGGATATGTGACAGTGCTGTTGAATGATAGGAGCTGATCTTCTGCTGCTACCGCTGCTGCGCCCGCCTGCCAGGCGTTCGCTCCTCAGAAGTTGTTCCCTTTGAAGGGCTCTCTTAAGATCGCAGGTACCTGCGTCTCTGTGCATTCCAAAAGTGATCAAACACTCCTCTGAGTCCTCTCTGCTGCCATTTGGCCAGGACTTCTTCCTATCTCTGCACCATGGGCTGATTAGATCTGCTAAGATTTCCAAACAGGAACAGTTTCAAACACACTTGTCCTCAACCCACCCACATGGCATGCCTCTGGAGTCAAATCAAACGCCATACGAAGGGCTTGCTCGTAAGTGAGATCCACCGCTGTCACCCACTCAAAAAGTAATAATAAATTAAAATTAAAATTAAATAAATTATACAAATCGTTATACCGGTATATAATAAAAGTATTAATATGAATCATACTTCATATTTATATTAAGACATAGTCATTGTGCTCCTTTCAAAAGCGTATCTAATGGTTATGTACATGTATTACTATTTATGTGAACATGCTTATGCTGGCCAGGACTCCCTTGTAAAATAAAGAGTGAGACTATTCCTCATTAATTATGATTGAACTGGAATGGAAACCAGGGACAAAGGTATGAGAGAGGAGAGGAGAGATTGTCCTCGTCTTCATTTCTATATTATGAAACTATTCAAAACTGCCCCCCATCTTCGCTCTTGTCACTGCTTTTCCGATGGCACCTCTATCCACTATATAGTCAAATCCTGAGAACTGCTTGTTGTGGCATTGTACTCATTGCTGTTTGATGGTTATGTATGGGGGTCTTGTTACTTGTTACTCAGAATAAGAGTGTCAGCTTGTACAGTCACCCATATTGATCACTTTCAACCTGTCATCATAGGCACATTTTCATGTCACAATTTGTTTTTAAATGTCCAAAAATAACAAAAATTCAAGCTCAGAATAACACATTTTAACATTTTCGCTATTCC
>NC_137864.1:25694262-25724262 GCF_963924005.1 Protomyctophum bolini
AATATTACATTTACATTTGCGAAACATTGCTTCTTTATTTGCATTTTTGAAGAAAATTATATTTCCAACTTGTGGTTGGAATCGTGCTATCCCATTTTACAGGTTGATTGTTGCCTTAGAAGCTCTCACGTTTCACACACTGCACCCACATGCTGCTCCATGATACACAGAAAACATGGAAGTTATTTGAGAGTCCCATGTGAGACTTTTTGGATTTGTTTGAAGGAGAGTAGTGAAAGTGTGGGTTACACTATGCCATTTTCATAACATAATTTTTTGACACCCATAAATTAAAAGAACGCAGAGGTTTTGCACGCCAAACATCAGTGTTCCAGCTGGGCTTTAATGGTGGCTCTGGCCAAATCCTGTCGTAACCAGGGAGCTAGTTAGCAATCGTAAGCATTTTCTGCTGTTTTAAGTTCTTATTTATGTACACAACTTTGAAGAAAAGTTTTTAAGGCAGCATACATGCTTATGGGAACTATTTTATAAAGCAAACTGACTAAAGTATACTTCCACAGTAACAGCTACTTCGAAGCGAGGCTAGCCTAAGCGTCAATTTATAATTGTTCCCAGTAGTCCCAGTTCACACGTCCTATGTTTGAAATCATCTTAAAACTCTACCTCTGATTAATACATGTTTATGTAAAGCATTTTTCTCACCACTAAAGACAATCCACAATGGAGTTTACTGCCTCAATCTGTGCTCTATCTTTACCCTCAGCATTCCAGAATCTATTAATTCTGCCAATTTTCCACGACTGTAGAATCAAGCCCTCATTCAAATTCCAATATGACACAGCCCTAGAATCAACATGCTGAAATGTCCACGCACCTGCGAGAATATCTGCAGTAGAGGACCCTCTAGTCTGCACTGCACTTATTCCAATCACATCTTCATTGCAGTACGTCACACGTGGTGATCTAAAAATCACATTTTGGAGGTAGAACTCTACAGTAACACTTTAGAGCAGTGGTTTTTAATCAGTAGTCCAGGGACCACCTTGATGGAATTGTGGACAAAACCTTATCCAACAACAAAAGATTCTTTAGTTTTGGTTCTGAGAGGGGAATAAATAATGGGCCTTGAGGCCCAGGCGGTGGCGTAACCGCCTGGGCACCCGACTGGTAATCCAGTCGCAGTGTGCCGCGGGTTCGACTCCCGAGCCCGACACAGCCTTTACTGCATGTCTTCCCCCATCTCTCTCCCGTTTCCTGTCAGCCTACTGTCTGTCCCTTAAAAGAAAACCAATAAAAGGCGTAAGCCGCAAAAAATATCTTAAAAAAAAAAAAAAATGGGCCTTGATATGAAAAAGGTTGAAAACCACTGCTTTAGAGATACCGTATGCAGAGTGCAAAACAAACACCACCAAATGCCCATGACACTGAATTCAAGACTGAAGACTGAATTCAGATTATACTAAGGTGTATAATGATTAAAGATTAAAATATATAAAATCTTCAAATCAACATCTTTTTGCACTTTGCTTGGGGAGAAGGATAGCATTCTGCCGAATTCTCTGTTGGATCTGAAATCCGTTTGGTTTGGCCTGTTTTCTCTTCACTTGTTCTGTTCAGCTCAGTCTAGCCAGGATTTGGTTTGGCTCATCCAGTGTAACTACATTCATCCCCAACACACAGGCACGTTCACACATTCTCTCTTTATTTCCTTTCTCTCTCTCCGTTTCTCTTTCTCTCTCAAGTAGAGGGCTATATAACATTACCATGTGAGGCATGAAGCACATGAGGTCCTTTTGGTATGCAGTATGTGCATAAGACTCTGTCTATAATGTCTGTCTCTGTTCTGTTTACTAGAGCTGTTCCAAGCCGATGTGGATGAGTTCTGCCAATACTATGGGAGAAGGGACGGCAGCCTGTGCTTTCCAGATTTTCAACGAAAGCCACCACGAAGCCAGGAATCCAACTACTTAGGAGATGAGAAAATAGAAGATATAAGCAGGTTTGTAGCATGACTTGTTTTATTTATTTTAAATAAATATTTTAAATTATTTATGTTGTATTATTTAGAATCATAATGTTTGATTTGATCATTCCAAAACAAAAAGAAAGAAATTGAAACACTGTTGTGGTTTGGTTTTGGTGGTAACAGGTGTGCTCCTTGCCCTCCCAAATCTGTCACATGATCCAAGTTCACCAGCCCATTTTCACACACCCTCATACACAACACCCTCCCTCCTCCCTGTCCTCTGATCCCAAAGTTTGTTCAGGGGTGCATTTGCTCAGCTTTGGCTGCATAATGAAAATGCTTATCGTGCATCATTTGGGCCGCCTTACTCGCTGGAAATGTCTGTACATCACAGAGGGTTTTGGCCTTTTGTCTGTGAGAGGAGGTCCTTTATCTCTGGTTTTACCCTGAGGGCAAGATATGAAGCTCTGCAGCCCGGCCACGTATGTCTAGTCTCGCATAGCCAGACAATCGGACATCTCTGCCTACCAATATGTCTGGGGAAATCTACATGCTATGTAGGGGGGGGCTAGAACCGCAGAGAGGACCTAGCAAAAACTGAATTATTTCCACCCAGTTTATCCACTAATGAGAATGCAAGACTAGTGTATGTCATCACTAACATCAATATATTAGTAGGGTTTTGTATTAGCACCTTCAGTAAAGAAGCTTAAATTGCTCCAGTGTCTTCCTTTGCTGCTGCTGTGTCCTGCTTCTGTGCGTGACACATCAGGCCTCATGCCTTCACATGGTTGAGGTGCAGTGGAATTCCTTTTCTTTCTTCATCACTTGGCAGATAGCTACAAAGCTCTTTCCATTTTGCTCCGTATCTTGAGTGGTCCATCTTAAGCTGTTAAGGGACTCAGAATAATGCTAATTCCTCTTAGACATCTAATCAGGGTCTTATTTAGACCTGTGGCAACAGGTGAATGCAATTAATTCCCTGGCAGAAAGTATCAGTACAAACATACAAACTGCCCTGAAGTGGAAGCTTGATTGTCTAATTCCCCCTGCCACTCCACTCATCCACTCATCTCTCTCTCTCTCTCTCTCTCTCTCTCTCTCTCTCTCTCTCTCTCTCTCTCTCTCTCTCTCTCTTTTTTTACTTACTTTTTCTTACACTCCTCTCTCTCCTAACGGGATTATCACTGGCTGCTGCCACCACTGATTGAACTCCAACCTTTTGTATCCTGCCCGATCCGGTTGGCCATGCAGGAAACACAAGCACAACTGCTACTGTGCCCAGGAGGTGTTGAGTGGCCTGAGGCAGCCGGTGGCCGCCATGCACTGTGGGGACGGCTCCCAGCGCCTCTTTGTCCTAGAGAGAGAGGGCTTCGTCAGGATTCTGACCCACCAGCTGGAGCTGCTCAAAGAGCCCTTCCTGGACATTCACAAGCTGGTGCAGAGCGGCCTCAAGGTAGGCACGAACAACACACATGTACAGAATTGAATTATGAGTATTAATACATCCCTGGGCTGGGAAAAAAACATTTTACCACCCATGTTTGTGTGCCCCACATAATTATGCACAGTATTGTGTGTCCCACAGTACTATTACAGGGTAATGAGGTGTTTTAGGTGAAACGTGGGTAAAATGTTAAAGGAAGCATGGAAAGAATGAATGATAGAAAGAGAGAAACAAAGAAAAAAAGCCTGACACCATTATTTATCTGTATTTCGCTAAACATTGAATAGCACATTACAGTAATGTGTTTTTAGAAGTGCCGTGACAACCGTCTTCTATTGCACTGACCTACTTTATGGAGTCTGCATGGAACATCTCACATGCCAACGTAAATCCCCTAAAGTGGTGCCTTTCTCACTGCTAACACTCAATTATATAATTACACCAAACAAGCAGTCACTCATTAATTGCAAACACAGCAGCTACTGTGCTATTATCTGCTAATTAACTGTGTGCACACATTGCGCTCACTGCTAATTTGCTTCTAATTCCCCCAAGATGGCTTAATGGCTTTCTTAATTGAATGCCTCAAATGCTGTTTCTCTTTAGTAGCCAATACAGTGACTATAATGGCACATGGTAGCGTTGAGTGCCACCATACCACATCACACTCACGCACGCACACACACACACAAACCGTTCACCCATAGAGCACCGAAGTCTGACGTCAATATCGGTAGAGGGTGCAAGTCCACGGGTTCATGTACTTTATATTTGCATTGTAATCCCCATATTTCAGATGTTTGAAAAGTGTTTGAAAAATATACATGTCATCAAAGCCGTTTCACTCATATGGATATGAAGAATCAACTGACTGAGAGAAAACGCTAATGTTACCGCTGCTGAATTAGTTAGCTAGAAACGGACGGTATCAAATATGAGTGACTGACGGTCATAAACGACACAGAGCCACCTCCCCGACAATACACTTTGCTTATTTTTGGAGATGATTTTAAGATGACCCTGTGTTATTCTCCATAGAGAAATTACTTCCGTGAACCAGGGGATGAGTGAGTGACGTCAGGACTTCGGCGCTCTATTGTCTCCATCTTATCTCATTCCTTACAATCAGAATCCCTGTCTGCACACTGACACCCCCCCCCCCCCCCCCCTCACACACACACACGCCCACTCCCTAACCTCAGTATTCTCTCTCTCCCAGTGTGAACTAACTAGACATTTGAGACATGGGCTGTATTTTGCGTGTCTTAAGTACCAGGTCTTATTCCCTAACTTGAGTAAACTAAAGACCTGGAGGCGTGATCAATGCCATTTGGCTATTCTGAGTGGCCAAAGAGCATTGATCACGCCTCCAGGTCTTTAGTTTACTCAAGTTAGGGAATAAGACCTGGTACTTAAGACACGCAAAATACAGCCCTATGAACTGTGGAGATAGTAAGTCAGTTGGATTAAGAAGTAGGCATGTTTTTACAGTTTTACATTACATTCCGTCGATGAAATGCAAAAACAATACGTAGCTGGATAGGTATACCTCCGTAATCTTATGGGTGGTTTGTTTGAGACAGGAAGCCACACTACCTGCATGAGGGGAAGTTTCACATCTCCCGGCATGTTTCCCCATATTTCTGACTGTCACGGAAGTTCATAGGAAGAGACTTGACAGGAGGTAGTCGTTGCCAGGGCTTCTTGTCTATGCCTGAAGGATCATACTAATGTTTGGCTCAGTACTCTCTCAGAGGACACTAGCCAATCAGACAGAAATGTCCTGAACCTGAGTAAGAGTTGGAACTGATTCTTTTCATTAATGTGTTGGAGCCTGATGCTGAAGGCTTGGACCGTAACGCCGGACGGACGTGTTTTCAGCTTGCTTTGTGCCACAAAGTCATGTGTTAAGGGTTTTGGTGCCAGTAGTTGAAACACTATCTTTATGGCCGTGGACGTTTTTCTCCGGATATCTCACCTACGAGGTACCTTACATAAAAAATTGTGATACCATCACTGTCTCTCGTGGGGGCAACATGTAATATTCACATTCCTTTCCCACTGTTTACCTGCGACTGCCAGGGTTTTATATTTAAAATTAGTTTGTAAATTGTTTAGATTTGCATCGAGAGATGAGGCGAGATGGGATGGTTTCAGGGGAAGTGGGCACACTCTCCTACAGGAAGTTAATCTATCTCGCATGCTTCCCGCTACTCTGCTGACAAGACCCCTGAGTGTACAGGCGGCCAAACTGCCCCCCAGTGGGATGTCCGGTCCTGTCCTCTCCTCTGCTCTCCTCTCCATCTCCGGCTCTCTTCTGCTCTCCTCCTTCTCCTCTTATCATTTAAACTTTAACTGGTCTGGTCTGGGGATGAAACCATCATTATAACAATTAGACATGGCTCGAGCCCCAGTGTTGCCCCAGGGGTCCTATTCTGTGATGTCGGCTGCCAGAGAGCAACCCCCACACCCCCAGCTCCAGCCGCATGGGGTGAACAGAACCAGGGAGATCACGAGCCTAAAGAGGGACTGAGGTGTTTACTGGCTGCATCAACAGGATGGGGCTGCCTCTATACAGAGAGACGCTCCCGGGGGGGTGTGGGGGGAGATAACAGGTTTATCACTGGGCCCCACGCTACATGCTTTGATTGTAATGTTCTGTGTTTCCTCCTTCCCCTCCTCCTATCTCCTTCCATTCCTCCCTCTCTGCTCCCCCCGTGCCAATTAAGCTGACCCGCTCAGAAACAATGGCGTGCTGTGGTGGTGGCACAGGCAGGCTCCCGGCTGCTCCGTGGGTGTTCTACTGCCGCTGAAACTCAATCTCCACTCCTGCCCCACATTCAACCCCCCCCAATCACCCTCTCCCCCTGCCACTACCACCCCACAGCCATTAATGGGTTTGTGTGGGTGTGGGTGTGTGTGTGCGTGCGTGCGTGCCTGCGTGCGTGTTTGTGTTTGCATGCGTGTGTCTCTGTTTTCTGTGTGACAGTTGCTGGCATCCTTCTCCTGGTAGGAAGTGAATTCTTGGGTTGCATCACTTGATGTGACAGTCTCACTCTGTCACAGTCGTGTTAATTATCCTCAGCATGATTGTCATTCTCGACACACACACACACACACACACACACACACACACACACACACACTTGTCCTTGCGATTCCAGCGTCTTCCTTTCGCCTTTCCACTACTTACTACCTCAAAATTGCTGAGTGTTAATTTAACTCAACTAAGTAATGAAGCATTCTTACACACTCAGACACAGAGTCTGAGTGTAGCAGGTATTGCATAGGCCTTTTTATGCTGAAGGTTGTGGGTTCGAACCCTGCTGGGGGTGGAACGTCGGCCACGGCATGCTGTCGCAACAGGCTCATATAACGGCAAATCAAATGGGTTCAGTCAAATCTGAGCCAAGTCTGAAGCCTGTCATGGACGGAGTCTCCAGACTCCTATGTGGAAAAGAGAAACAGAGTTAGATAAAACTCTTTTTACAGTACCACAACATTGCCAGCTGTGCTGCATCTCTCCTAGCTCTTCCGTATTACTAACCTGGCATCTTATTATAATACTGGACTAGAAAGTCAGTGCATAAAAGAGATGCTCTGACTGGACCAACCATTTCCAGATGCCGTAATAAACGCTGACATGGATGACTCTTTGATATAAATCACCCCCTATATTCTACTATGGCTGCCCCGCCCTCCACCCCACAACCCGGTTTCAGCTTCTAGTCAATTAAACTGCAACATATTACACAGCAAAAAAAATCTAAATCAAAGAACACAGCCTAACACAGGGGAGAGAGAGAATTAGCCTTTTATAAATGAAGACATCTGCAAGCGGCATGGCGAGGTTAACACTCCATTGAAGTGTATTAGTGTGTGTGACAAGGGTGAAGGGGCCTGCAATAAAATATTTCACAGCGAAACAAATAGCTCACAGCGTGTTAAGTCTTTTCTGTCCTGGCTCCGTGAACAGCTGTTGGGTCTTCTCATTCGCCAGCGGAGCATCTCTCATCCTGTCCAACTTAAGTACCCTGCCTATGACAAATTAGCCCCTTACTCATCTTTAGTGTGTACTCACACCGGCAGAGCAGAGCTGGGAGCCCTGAGTCATGCTAAATACACCATTATTCTGCTAATGTACTAACCAATTTAACTTGAGGACACCTCACATGGTGTAATGGGATGCTTGTCATAATTTCGTCTCATGATGCATACCAATTAAATAGATGGTACAAGTGTTAGCTAAAAACATCGTAACATATATTAGAAAAACATTGCTCCAATATGGAGTTGTCTTTGTAAGTGGAATAAAATCACGCCCCTGTGAAGTGAGGGGACGATCTTATCATCGTACATCATCTCATTCCCGCCAATCAGAATTTGCGTCCTCACCTTCGTCTTCAATGTTTGTGTTACACAATGTTTGTGTTTACACGAACACAAAAAATTGTCCATTCATTGTCAATGTCAATTCAAATGTAATGTTTGCGTAGGACAAAGTTTGTGCACATACACCAAACGATGGGCATAGGAGGGGCTATTGCCCCTCAAAAGATGTGCGTGCACATACATGCGTGGAGGTGTGAACAGGGACAAGGCGAGGCCTCAGACGTAGTTTTTCTCCAAATCAAACTTTAGTTGAATACCTTTTTGGGGAGCATTGCCCAGTGCCCACAGGCCACCAAGGAGGAAAAGCTTCAGGGTAACAATGCATTAGCTATGCAGCAACAGAGAAAAGAGAGACTCCTACCAGTAGGGAATGGAAATAGTACTGCCACCACCATTACTAGCACTGCCACCACCATTACTAGCTCTGCCACCACCATTACTAGCACTGCCACCACCATTACTAGCACTGCCACCACCATTACTAGCACTGCCACCACCATTACTAGCACTACCACCACCATTACTAGCACTACCACCACCATTACTAGCACTACCACCACCATTACTAGCACTACCACCACCATTACTAGCACTACCACCACCATTACTAGCACTACCACCACCATTACTAGCACTACCACCACCATTACTAGCACTACCACCACCATTACTAGCACTACCACCACCATAGCACTACCACCACCATTACTAGCACTACCACCACCATTACTAGCACTACCACCACCATTACTAGCACTACCACCACCATTACTAGCACTACCACCACCATTACTAGCACTACCACCGCCATTACTAGCACTACCACCACCATTAAGCACTGCCACCACCAGCAACACTCAGGGAGGACCAGTGTGTCATAAAATCATGGCAAAGTGAGACTTGAGGTAGCCTACTTTAAAAAAGGGAAAGGATATCAAAGGATATCAAAGAATATCAATTGAACATGTTGAACCACATAAGTATTTATCACAATCGCCTCATGTTATGTCAGATGGATCAGCGGCATGCAAGTCACAACTTAAATTGTGATCGTTAAATCAGCTGGAACCACTGTCTAAATGTCAATCAATCCAAGAGACATTTTTATACAGTACAACATCTCATCTTCATCCGCATCTTCAACCTCTTCTCTCTCTCTCAGCTTTATGGTGGAATGCAGCCAATATCTTGACATTGCCAAACTCAGAGAACAAACCCAGGAGAACAGGGACTGGAGGGGAAAGGAGGAATGTGGAGGCAGGTGTTTTGTGAAGTATGAAGAAGAAGCAATAATAATACCCCTGGAGATACACAATCAGAAACTAGGACTGTGGAAGAATAATGGTGGTCATAAAGACAAAAAAATGAGGATAGATGTTCGAGGAGAAATGGAGTAAACTAGCTTTGAGTCGACATGGCACAAGTGATTTGTTGTAGTTGGAGTTTGACAGAGGCGGGGGTGAAGAGATGGAGATGGTGGAGTGAGTGTGTAACAGAGAACAGTGAACCGAGAACAGTTTCAAACGAAAGAAAGAAAGAAAGAAAGAGCAAGTCTTGCATCCTAACTCACCACGGCTCTAGGCAATTATTTGAGATAATTGAAGATGGATGGATGGATGAATTGCAATTATTTGAGACTAGAATGGTGCCCATTGGGCACTGGCCTACTTGGAACGATGCAAGTTGGAAAGCATGCCCCACCCAGTTATTATGTCTGTCCCTTTTATGCCCATATATGGAGTTATTTCTCAGGCATGCCCAAATTTGGATACTCTGCAGATGTCAGAACATCATTGTGATGTCAGAACAGGCCAGATCCACATATGGAGCCCAGGCAGAGGCCTTTTGTGGCGGTTCTGGACAAACGTGGGTCAGACCAACTCAAGGCCGGGCACTGCACTCCCTGTGGTGGTGTGGAACACGTGTGTCAAATTTGAAGTCGGTGGGGCGATGGTTCTCGAGTTACGTGGATTACAGACATACAGAGATGTGGCGCATTGTTGGATACTAGAGTTGTGCCCGTTGGGCACTGGCCTACTTGGAACTACTATGGAGTGTTGTGATGTCAGGCATGCCCAAATATGGAGTGTTGTGATGTCAGAACAGGCCAGCTCCTTATATGGATCCTGGGCAGGGGCCCTGTCCAGAGCCCGGGCAGAGGCCTTTTGTGGCGGTTCTGGACAACTGTGGGTCCGACCGACTCTACACCGGGCACTGCACTCCCTGTGGTGGTGTGGAACGCGTGTCGAATTTGAAGTCGGTGGGGCGAACGGTTCTTGAGTTACGTGCATTACAGACATACACACGTACGTACAGACAGAGACCTGGTGAATTTATAGAAAGATTGCAATTATTTTGCATAATCATCATAATCGCTTCCACATTATTTATTTTTGTAAAAGTATTACATTTTATTTGTCATATCTGCCCTGTGCAATCTTTTATTACGAAGCCTAAAAGGCAAACAGAAATGTTAATCGCAATTATTTGTATTTTATACTCACCACACCATAGCACTGAGTTCCTACCAACAGCCTGTGACCTGTCACTGTGGAACTCACTTTTAGAGCTCTCTGCACGAGAGCTCTAAAAGTGAGCTTGTTTGTTCGCACTACCCACCCACCCTTTCCTGCTGCTTTGGCAGCAGTCTCAATGCCAGGGGTTAGTGTTCCTGTGTCATCTTAATCAAAGTTGTTCCTCAGATTGGCTGGCCTAGAGAAAGGGCTCTCTAATGAAGTGTTTGTTTCCTGATGCTGCTGAAGGAGCTGGTCATTAGTGAGAGAGCTAATATTTCAGTCCATTTAAATCAGTGTCTTGGTGGTCCCCCCCTCCCCGGCTCCGGATGTAGCCCTCTTTGGAATTCTGGTCTCTGACCCATTTTTCCCAAAAGTGTGTTTATTTTGGGAATTCGGGTCAACACATCGTCTGAATCCGAAACATTTCAAACTGTGGTTGCAGAATATAACAAAGATAAATAGAATCTGTTCTGATACTTTGGCAAGCTGTGATCATTTCCGCATGATTTAGCGTCCATGTGTGTGATGCACCCCACCCTCTCTCCCCCCTTCGCCTGATTTTGTGAAAAGAAAAGATGAAAAAAATCACTTGATAATCTGATATCTACTGTATAGTGCTCATAAACCTAAGCATGACAGGAAACTTAGCTTTTCGGTGTAAAGAGTAATTTGTCAACTTAAACATCTTTTCACTTGATGGCTCAGAACATCGGTCTCTGTTGTTGCTCGCCCATTGCTTCCATTGCATTCCATCATGCAGCTATTCCGTCATGCAGTCATTCCTTCTCCGTATCACTGCAGTGTTTGACTGAGCCGGCACAGCCTGGCAATCCAAACAGGACTTGGGAGATCCAGGACACTCAAACACAATTTATGATGTGTGTTCCTTGGGCTGTAACCTAGGCTATACCTCTCCAAATCTCTGACCCCTTCGTATTTCATGTCGCATTCCTTTCTTTAACTATTTTGTCAGGGAATACCTGGGTGGAAAGACAGCTGTGTCCGTCGAAGACGTGATGCCAAGTTTGCTCTCAGCCCAGCTGAAGTACAGCACTCCAGATGAAGTATTGCACCCACCCTCTGCTAGGTGTTCGCCAAATCGCCACACACTCAGTTAACCACTTAAGCCCTATTTCATAGTTTGACACCATCGTTCGATGGCGAGGCGCTTGCCATCCTGTCCTGGCGAAGTCCACTTGTCTACGGTATTTTTTTAATTTGTATTCCTTATTAGAGGGGTTGACAGATCTCTTTTTGGACTAATATATCTACACGTGCGCCAAAGAAAATGTCAGGGCCACATTCTAAACATTCTTGACGCCTTGAAAAGCCCAGCATTCTGTTAATTATTTTGTCCGAAAAAAATAACGAGGGAGAGTACGATTCACACACACACACACACACACACACACACACACACACACACACACACACACACACACACACACACACACACACACACACACAAAGGGCCGACCTGGCTTGCCTTGGCTAGGGAATGAAACGCTATAGCAGATTATTACAGCTAACTATGATGAGAGGACCACCGGGGTTGTGACAACTGATGTAGCAGCCTCCGGGGGTGAGACAAAGGTTTACATATTATTACACAAGCAATTTAGATGTTTTCTAAACATGTTGCCAAGACAGTGGGAGCTGGCAACTCTCCCCCTGTTTAGGTTTTACTTTCCTTTTCCCCCAAAGATTCTTTTGTTTTTCTATTTCTTTTTAATCATTGTTCCTCTCTCCCTCCCTCACTCCTTCCACTGCATGGCCCTGGAATTCTGGATGGATTTGGAGGTTAAAAAAAAAGAAAGAAAGAAAGAAACGAAGGGGTGGTGTGGGGGCAAAAAAGAAAAAAGGGGGCTGAAGGACTCTGCACTTTTGTGCTCTCTATGAACTGTGAGTGAGCTAATAAATTCTTTCAGCCACTCAGCACAGCATTCACAGATATCCCCCGAAGATTACACACACAAATCACTGCACAATGGAGGCCACCGTGAGGGCCCGGGGCGTCACAGGGGCCCCCGACCCTGAGGACAAGCATGCACAACCAAGGCTGGAGCTGAAGACAACGCTTGGGGGGGGGGGGGGGGGGGGGGTGTTCGGAGGGATTGGTGTATGGGGGGGGGGGGGTTTAGGGAATTGCAAAGTACTACCAGAGTCAACACTTTATAATGGCTGGTAATGGTGTTGTCAAAGAGCCGGTATAGAGATGGAGATGGGAGAAAGTATGGGTTTGAAAATGGGGGAGAGAGAGAGAGAGAGAGAGAGAGAGAGAGAGAGAGAGAGAGAGAGAGAGAAAGGGGAGGGAGGGAGAGATAAGCAGAAATGTACACGGCTACACGCACATAAAATCTTATGTAAAAAGAATATACACACTGACTGAGTTTATCATTTATTTTATTGTATGTGTATAAGAAAAGAATGTGCATTAAGAAAAGTAGGCCTACATGGATAAAGAAAACAAATCCTTACAATACTCTACTTAACTCTTGTCCCTTATGCTTCTAGGAACTGAAGCTTACTCTGTGTTTGCTCTTGTAGTCAGTACGTCAGTCACGCTGCAGTGCAGCAGATAAGGAATGGTCCAAAAATACAGAGTAGATGAATGGTGGTGAATGATGATGATGATGATGCTGGTGGTGCTGGTGGTGGTGGGGTGGCCATAGGCCAGGGCATGTAGTAATAGTGGAGCTGGTGGGAGTCATGGTCACATTAGTAGTGGGGGACACACGTCGCACAGTGGTACATTTTCTTCTTTTTGCCGTCTGACTGCAGGGCGGAGATGAAAGGGGCCTGCTAAGCCTGGCATTCCACCCCAATTACAAGAAGAACGGAAAGCTCTACGTCTCCTACACCACCAACCAGGAACGCTGGGCCATCGGACCCCACGACCACATTCTCCGCGTGGTCGAGTACACCGTCTCCAGGTGAAGGGACTGTTTTATTCACAAATAAACTAACTTATATTTCTAAAGTGGAATATTTACTTCAATGATATTGATTTATTATTGATTATGTAATGTTCCCACTTAATGACTAGACATTGCCATGATTTTTGTGGTTCATTTGAAAATGATATACTGTAATGACCTTCATTTTTGAGCCAGCCACGGTACGGGGTAGTTCTTGTTTCTTCACATGGATAAGTTATTTGAAAGGCATCATTTGAAGTGAAATGTTGGTGATAGGTTGGTGAAAGTTAAGTGCCATATTCTATAAAAACTCACCCTGCTCTGTTTTTTAATGAGTATGTTGATTTGAATGCTTCATGCTGTATAACTCCACACATTTGTGAAACGTTCAACCCTTGTCATGTTTTTTCAAAGGGTGTGAGAGGTGAAAGTGTTGGAACAGATCTCAGTCATGCTCCCTTGTGAAGTGTGTTGGGGAGTTTTTAATATTGCAAAAAATATGCTGTAATCACAAGACCTTGGAAGGGATTAATAGAACAGCATATTTACCTCGTCCCTCACCCTGACAGCATTGACACGCGTCGTTTAAAAAAAAGCACACAATGCATTGGCAGATCCCAGAAAAGTCACAAGATAGAAGTGTTTGAAATACCCTAATCAGGAACGAAGTGTCAAAGTAGGTTTGTCAGACAGTACAGTATTGCATTTTCTGCTGGGGTTTGGGTGCTAACAGTGAGGGGCGTTGTTGTTTTCATAGAAAGATGTAATGATTGTTTAATTATAGCACGTCTCTCAGGGATGATGACTGTGACACCACTTTCACAATGACGTGTGATGAACAAAAAAGACATTCCTCTCCTAACCAACTTGTATAAGTGCTAGGCTACCTACATCTCTCATAACTGTTACAATTGACTTAAAAATTATAATCCAATGGCAATTATATATAATAGGGTATACAGTTTACTCTGTAGTCTTTAATTTGGGGCGTTGCAATAAAAGATGACTGCCAGTTTAAGTAATTTCATGGCAGTGTAAGAGAGTCAATCACTCTTTGGCGTGCCGCTCTTAGAAAACACTCAGCACTTTCTCTACCCAAATACCCTGCCCAAAATAACACATCATTAAATATTTGTTGCTGATACTATGCAGCCAAATCCTCACTTTGGACTTGGAGTGGTGCAACATTTCTTTCGGAGCTTGAGTTACAGCTAGAGAGCAAGAAAGATCCACCCAGTGCCTTATCCATATGATGGGAGCTTTGGTTATACATCAGATTCAGACTAAACGTCTCCAGACAACAAAACTATGTCAACAAATTTTATGTTGGATTTGGCTTCTTTTGTCCTGTCAGCGTTTCATATTCACTCACAGGCGCACTTGCAGTATCATTTTACCCACCAATATAAATAGCTCTTTCCGGGAATTAGTGACAATTTTGAACGGCTCCCTGTTTATCAAGTCATGCTTAATCTATTTCAAAACAACAGATGCCATTTATCCCAGTGTTGGGTAGACTGTCTGGGATAGCTTTCAACACAACTTTCTTAACATCATACTGTCCTTAAGCATCCCCAGCCGATTACTCACACATTGCTACAGGGCATTATGGTGAATATTCCCATCTGAATTTCTAAAGGCATTCTCCTATAAAACCGTATAATTTATCTTGTTGACGGCTGGAACGTGTCTTTGACCAATCGGATTGCTTGCCTTAAAATGCCCCGTAGGGGAAAATTCTCGTAAAGCACAGGTTGTTCTGCCAGTTGTTGCGGTAGCTGGGGGAGATCCCTCTAAGGATGCGCTACCGTGGGTATTCTAACTAATAAAGCTTTCATCTGCTATAGATCTTGTTATGAGAAATTCAATGATGACCGTGTTGTGATTTCTCTGTCTCAGGAAAAACCCAAACCAGGTGGACACTAGGACAGTGCGGGTGCTGATGGAGGTGGCAGAACTGCACAGGAAGCACCTTGGGGGCCAGCTGTTGTTCGGCCCTGACGGTCTCCTGCACATCATTCTGGGAGACGGCATGATCACACTGGATGACATGGAGGAGATGGACGGTCTCAGGTGAGACCCGAGGTCAAATGGGGTCCCACCAATATAAATCGCTTTTTGTGGGAATTAGTGACTAGTTTTGAACGGCTCCCTGTTTATCAAGACATGCTTCATCTATTTCTAAAAAAACAAATGATGTAATAGGTTTCAACACAAGTTTCTTAACATCATACTGTCCCAGGCTCACCCTTTGAGTAACCACGCAGCCTATTACGCACACAATGATACAGAGGATGAAATGAGCGGTAGATTATGGGCGGAAGTGTCTCAGTAGGTAGAGCAGCTGTCAGGGGATCAGAAGTTCCCTGATTCCATCCTTGGCTCCCCCAGGCTTCCTGTGGAAGAAGCTCATTACTGGGTTACAGTAAATGCAGAAAAAATATTTCCACTCTGGGATCAGTAAATAAATATACTTTAGCTTAGTATCTGGCAATGATTTGGAATTAATTGTTTTGTAGTGAAAGAATAAGTTGTAATTTATTCATTAACCAATAAGCCCTGTTTTATACTTCATAGTAGGATGGTGTTGTGTGGCAATATAGCCAGCCAATATTAGTTTTTTTTAAATGCTGACAATGACTTGCCCAAAATAGGGATGCCCATTGCCCGATTGAATATGTTGTATCTACAGTATCATTGTAAAAATCAATGTACTGTACTGCACTAGATGATACTACCTGCCTTCAAAAGGGAAACAGGTCTGACTCCTTGACCACCATCCAGAATGCTTAGCCATCACCATCAGACAGCACAACCACATGACATACTGTATACAGTAGGCCTATATGGATATTATTTGTGTTCCTGCCATTATAAATCTGTTGTCTTTGTTTGAATGCAGTGATTTCACAGGCTCTGTCTTGAGGGTGGATGTGGACACAAACTGTTGTACGTCACCCTACACCATACCCAAGGACAACCCCTATTTCAACAGCACCAACCAGCCACCAGAAATCTTTGCACACGGACTGCATGACCCAGGCAGGTGAGTGAGCCATTCACAAGAATGTAAAACCTAAATATAGAGAATGAAACTCAATAGCTAACTCTGACCACATTAAAGCAAATTAAGTCTTTCTCAGTGGTTTTCTCATTCCCACCATATATGCAATGAGCTTAAAAAGCGCTAACCCTTATTTGAAACACATGTCTTCAGTAAGATTTGCTTGAGCAAGTTCATTCCTAAGAGTATCACTCAATAGTAGGCCTACGTTGGAATTAAACTCTTTTATCACAGTATCAACAGTCTGTGCTGAGGCCTTGCTGTTGTTTCTTCTGCGTTCAACCCTCATCTTCATGTCTATAGGTGTGCAGTGGATCGCCTCCAAACAGACAATGGAAGTCTCCTCATCCTCTGCACAGATGCCAGCGGGAAAAATACGTCGACAGGGAGAATACTAGAGATCACTAAGGGAAAGGATTACGGTGAGTTGCAGTTTCCCCCACAGCCCCAACTGCAAAATGTTGATATTATTGACGTTTTGTGTGGGGATCTGGATTGCATTATGGCAGTGCGGTAATGTTGCTCCTGATGAAAATGACTGAGCCTGACCTTTTTGTGCGTTGTGTTTCATGGCCGCACAGCTTGAGAATCTTATGAAAACCTCTATTATCCCTTTGAATAACCTTTCATATTCCTCCTCTTGCATAAAAAAATGACATCTGTTTTTACACATGTCAGCTCAGTGTGGATACCGGTGCCAGTCTTTTCATATTGTGAGAACATGGTATTTTGGCCCATCTCCAGCAAGCTCAGAAACACACCAGATAAAGTGCGGAGAGAGTGAAGTTTGATCGTGGAGCAAAAAAAAATAAAATCCTTTGTGATCTGCAGAGATTCCTTCCTACAGTACTGTACAGCGCTGCCAAGAGAATGCGAGATTGTGTCCATGAATATGATTTATAGTTGTCAACAACAATGACTATCTCGATGATGGGTTAGCGCTGTTGAAAACACAGCTGAGAAGGAGGCCCAGCTCTTCATGTGGCGCACGCTGAGGCAATAATCAATACCAGAAGGGACTCGACAATATTGAATGCCGTCTTGACCACCCAAGATAACCCCTGAATCCTAAGTCCCTCCTCCTGACGAATGTATGCGACCGAAGCAAAGCTCAGTTCCACCTATCACCTTTCAGTTCAATTCAGTTCAAGATTTTATTTTTGTGTGGAAAACGTGGTATGCAACAAGGTGGTCGTTAAACGAGATATATTCTCGCCATAAACACATAGAGAATCATATACTGTAAGACACATTATATTAATGATTCAGGGAAATGGCCATGTACTGTAGGATTGGGCAGTGGTTTTGGAACTTTCTGTGCCCAAGGCATCAACAGGCAAATAAACACCTGTATTAATATCTGTGCAAAATAGACACTATATATAGTGACTATATATATATCAATCTGTGAAAATTAAATAACTGATCTACAAGTTCACGTGTTGTGATGACACTTTTTTTAATGTGAAGTAAAATAATAATAATAATAGTAATAGTAATAGTAATAGTAATAATAAGAGTATAGAAGATAATTCATAACTTTTTTGAATTTGTATAAATGGCAAGAATGTAGTTTGTGTTTGTTACACACCTGGACTTACGGCACACCATTTTGATAACCACTGGCCTATAGGATAATGAGACACACAGCCACAGCAGATAGCTGTAAGAACAGATGGTGGGTGACCCCCCCTACATTCACATACAATTCTTTCTTAAAATAATATAACGGCTCGTGCCATTCGCTTATGAGATCAACCCCAATTATTTTTCAGTACCTTTGAAATAGCGCAGTTTACTTCCTTACCAAAGCAAACCCTCATCAATGGAAACCACACAGCGCTATGTGCTAATGGACTCCTGACAGATTGCACTTTATATATATCCCTTTTTGATCACAACACAAACAAGGAACACTTGTCGTTATTGTAGGCATTAATCACGCTAAGGTCTTAAGTAGCAACTCATTAGCATCCAACCACAGGAGTGTGCATGGTATTAATTAATGTACTGCAATGTAACCCATATGGTCATATACAGTACATACAGTATATATATATATTGTGTGTGTGTGTGTGTGTGTGTGTGTGTGTGTGTGTGTGTGTGTGTGTGTGTGTGTGTGTGTGTGTGTGTGTGTGTGTGTGTGTGTGTGTGTGTGTGTGTGTGTGTGTGTGTGTGCGTGCGTGCATAAACAAACGTGGACTAAAACAAAAGTATGGTATTATACAAGAGTGAAAGGAAGAAAAAGACTAAACATTTTGAATACTTTGAATGCGTTAAAATATGTCTAAAATACAGAGCAGATGCACAGTACTTTAACCAGCCTTCTGCCCCCTCCTTGGCTTTCTATAGAAAATGAGCCATCCATCTATGACCTGCAGTCCAGTGGCGGGGCAGCGCCTGTCGGTGGCTTCATCTACAGGGGCTGCCAGTCCAGAAGACTCTACGGCAGTTATGTGTTTGGAGACAAAAGTGGGTAAGTAGAAAAACTCACTGGTGAGGAATGGCTGTAAACAACTCTATATTAAAAACATGAGGCTTTGGCCATTCACTGGTCCAGTGGTAGAAGCCTCCGGTCAGACATGTGCTTGACTCTGTCTAGAGTCTAGACAGAGCCTCTCTTTCAAAAAATGGTCTAATAAAGGTCCCTGTACAATCTGTAGGTATATGTTACTAGTTACTAGGTGTGTAGTTTGTGAACAGAGATCCAGTGTTTGTGCTAATGGGTTTAGCACAAACAGATTTAAACAGATTTGCAAAAATGCATTTGTCTCTGATTATTTTCCCAGATTGCATTTTATGGTCAAAACAAGCTATGCTCAACGACCCTTAACTAAAGAACCGATGATCGCGGTTACAAGATTGTTTTTCCCGGTGAAAGAAAAGACGATCGTCCGTCTCTCCACACAGAATAATTAATGAATTAATACCTGGCAGTTAATCTGGAAAGGTCGAACCAAAATGTTTACCCTTTGTAGTAGCATCACTTACCATTATGATGCTGTACTGCTACAGTCAGTGAAGCTATAAAACTAAAGTGGCATTCTCAGGGTTAGGCCTACCGAGACAATATAATATCAAGGACCGGCCATAACTCCCGACATCCCATTACTCCAACTACGCAGCTTCACGTGAGGTTAGGGTTAGGGAGGGTTAAGGACAGGGTTAGTAATGCGGCGAGTCGGACCAACATGCCATAATGCGCCGTCAGAACAATGTCACAGCACCATAACCAGCCCTTTTTGCCACAGTGGCTTCCTTTTCCAATCCAGTTTATAATCTGCTGCTGCGGTAACAAGCGCAGCTGATCTGTGAGCTTTCGGGGGCATTTTCCAAGATGATCATAACTCTTCTTCTCAAACTGACATCTGTCCCTTTCCTCAGTAGATCTATGCCAACATAAACCCGGAGTTCTGCGTGTGGTTTCCATTGGCATATGCCAAGGAAAAAAAAACACCAGTATCATGTTACTGTCACCACCACGGCTCAGCTCATTCAGTGTAAATTGAGATTAGATTCCTTGGCCCGAACTGTTCACAGTTTTCTTTGGTTTGTAATTCATCCTACTTCGCTGATGTCAAACATTGACGCTAGCGTAAACAGAGGAAATAAATAGCGGAGAGGAGGGAAGGGAAGCGCGCTATCGGTAGATGGCATCGAGTTTGAAAAATTGTGCGGTCGTGGCTGATTCTGTGCCTTATTACAGTTCTGTGGCAGCAGAGATGTTGCGGCTGCGAGTGAAGGTTTCTGGCACAGAGTTTGTTTTGAAACTGAAAAAGCCAGAGCCTAAATGACACCATGTGGGCTCTGGGTTGGGAAATGCAAGATGGATCAATGAACTGTGACACAACAAGAAGTAGTTGTGTCCGACCCAACTCGACTGACACATTACCAATGCTACTGTTGATGAATTGGATTTTATGCATTTGCAGTGATTGATAACTGCAGCAATCACTTTGTCTTATTCCAGTGTATTATCTATTAATCAATGTGATATTTCCTACCACTCCTTAAAAACTCTTATAAGTAATTTTTCATTGGCTAATGCAGGTTAATAAAGACAAGGAGGAATAAGGCTATTGCAAACTAATTTATACTATTAGTATAATAATATATATATATATAATATATATATTAGTATACTATAACCTAACCTAACCCACCACTGTGTGTTCTGCTTGTCTCAGTAACCTGCGAATCCTTCAGAAGTCTTCCTCATCCTCACCTTCATCAACATCAGCAAGCGGAGGCGAACAGTGGCAGGAGAAAGCTCTGTGTCTGGGCCCAACCTCCTCCTGTGGTTCCACACTGGTGGGACACATCCTGGGCTTTGGAGAGGATGAACTGGGTTAGTATCTGCCTTGGTCGGATGTACTCCTCCTCCATGATATCACAAACAGTGGGTGGGGACTCGGGAGACTCGGGACCCATTTGTGCGTCACGGACCAACATTTATGGATCACTTTAATTATATATATATATATAAAAATATATATATTAAAAATATATATATATATATAATACATAATTGTCGACCTGAAAGGTTTGGGAACCACTGTATTAGATGCGCTACATTTAGCATTAAAATGTAGTATGACAATAATATATGTATCACCTTATGCATTGTATGCTTTTTGTATAAACTGTTTGTTTATTTCTCAGCCGCGTTCGCCTCAAAATATAAATATAATATAACACTCCAAATCAACCTATCCACATTCAGCCTCCCTTTCCATCCCACCTCCCCCCCCCCCCTCTCTCTCGCTTGATAAGAGTCGATATGAGTGACAGCAAAAGTGTCAACAAATCTTGTGAAGTCAGCTGCTTGTCAGGACATGGAGCCAGCTTGAAAGCCATGTTTATTCAGCGTGACATATCTCAAAACTCTGGAGAAACCATTGTTTAGAGTCATTGGGTGTTGTATATGGAACAATGGCACATGTATTTACATGAACAATCCCTTGTGTTGGGGAAATGCTCCGCTTGATTATTTACCAAGAGGATTGTACAGTTTTGACACCAGCCTAGTGGTATATATAGTGGTATATATATTTTGCTTCTGACCCCCAGAATTATGTTTAGGAGGGGTTGTTGCAATTGTTTCTGGCCCTTGTGTGTTTGTGAGCATTTGTGTTCACGTGCACACAGGGTCAGATTCAAGCCATTTCCAAACCAATACCCGAGCACAGGCAAACAGGAAGTCACAATCGCAGGAAATGGAATACCCCAGTGTCCAGACCTTCGTAACGCGTTCCCAAACAGGATATTAAACACTGCGCACTTCCCAACGGATTAACAGTAATTTCCATAAAATAGCATTACTGCTCAAAGGGCCCACTAACTGTGGGCCGTGTATTTGTGACCACCTAGCATGTGATAATGTTTTCACACACAATCTGAGATGTGTTATTCCACACCTGGAAGATCAGCAGCTTGAAGATAATCCAGAGTGCATTGAGCTGAACAATGATAAGGTGCAGAATGGTCCAGAGGTCCATTACAAATTGAGATATCTTTCCAACTCCTTCGCGCATCTCGAGCCCCCTCCTGCCAATCTACTTAAAACTTGCCGTGCATATCGCCAAGGAGTGTGGTGCCATCTTCAGCCAATAGTGTGCATTATGGGTTACTAATTATGTTAAGATACATTTTTAAGACGGTGGCTTATAAAGATTGCTTCGCTATTGAGGATGGAATTATCTATGGTTTTGCTGACTCTGATGAACTTTGGCTAGCACAGTTCCAGAATGGATATGCAGCGTTTAGGAATGAAAGTCTTCATTTGGAGGATACTCGACCCCCACCACACCGCCTCATCACCCACAGAATGATTAGCTGTCAACTCTGGTTTTGCTGCTCCGCAACACATGATCTTGAGGCCTCACGCAAACACCAGTAATGGCTATTCATTGTTCTTGCTGGGTTCTTTTGAAGATTTCCGCATTTGTTCATGATTTGGTGGTGGTGCAAGAAATGTGGAGGAGTGGGCACGTGTCCCAACCAAAGTGCAGGCCCCTCAGACTTTCTTTGAGGCTTGTTTCTCGTTAAATGATCCGTCTGTTTCCCCATCATGAGGATACAGTGAAAGGATCCATGAAATTCTCTCGTAAGAAGGTCAATTGGAAAGTACAATGCTGCAGTGTTGGGCTGGCTTTATACTTAGTCTCGTGCTGGTGTCGTACCCCTAAAAATAACTGTTCTACAAGCTCCCAAGTCCCAACGCATTGCAGCACAACTCACTGTGATCTCGTAGATCTACTATTTTCAGTGGGTAACACCACATGCAAGGACGTACCTCATAATGAGTGTGTGTATAGTATATCAAGCCCTTTAGAATTAATCTCACCTCCCAAAGGAAGCCTCAAACCAATGAGAACATACAGTACACAGACCAGAGATATCTTCCCATTTGGTCAACTTAATTTATAAACATCAACAAGTGCTTACTACTTTTATGTGTTGGGCAGTACAGCCTTCATTATAATATACATGTTGTGAATAATTCATGGAAAATTTCAATTTGTATTTCTCATGAAAATCTGTTCCTCTTCCTCAGGTGAGGTGTACATTTATTAAATCTGTTCCTCTTCCTCAGGTGAGGTGTACATTTATTAAATCTGTTCCTCTTCCTCAGGTGAGGTGTACATTTTGGCGAGCAGTAAAAGCATGGTCCAGTCACACAGTGGGAAGCTCTACAAGCTGGTGGACCCCAAAAGGTACAGTCCAACATTTTAAATGGCCAACCCAACCTGTGGGCCGGGGCTTACCGGTGGGCCCTAATGTTAAAAAAATGTATGAAGAATTGAAGATGCTACAATTGTGCAAATGCCTTTTAAATAAGTAGATCTCACACTTACTAATAGCCAACGCAAACAGCAAAAAGGACACGGATGCTTACCCAGTTGTAATGGGTTAAAACCTTTAAACTGAAAAACACATAATGTGTTTTTGTGTCATTAGTCATTAGACCGATGGCGTATTATTCCGACGGCACGTTGGTCCGACTCACCGCATTACTAAACCGGTCCCTAATCCTAACCATACGCAAAGCCAAGTTGTCGGAGTAATGGGATAATGGGAATTATGGGCACTCCCCGTGAATGTGTTAGGTGGACACTTTCGAGATTTTCAAGTGGGCCCTGATCCAGAAAAGGTTGGGAACCACTGGTACCGTGTCTTGTATTTTTATAGCTTGGTGGTTTCAATCTAGTCTAGTAACAGAACCACAGGCGTAAACATCAACAGGGCCTGGACGTCGTGGGGTCCCATGAAGAAAGAAGAAAGAATGACACCAAGGTTTCGTCAATGATGTCACTGACTGACTGGTTTATAAACAGCGTCAAGTGCATACTACTTCCATGTTGCATAACAGTGACGTCACTGTAGAGCCCTTGGTATCTTTACTATAACCTTAGTTTCAACGTGTGTTTGTGATCAGCAGCGTAACGAACTAAACAAAATATTTCCACCATGTTGTTACGCCTGTGAACAGCCCACAACAGGTAGTTTAAGCCATGCAGTCTCATTGGTCAAAGTTTGTTTCACAGTCAGGTGTGAGTGATGAGTCATTGCAGTTTGAAAAACTACTCCCAGCTAAATGATTGTTGGCTTAAAGTAAACACCAACAAAATGTGAGTGAATTAATTTAGTAAAAGAAACCTTTGCTTACAAAACAGAAACAGTTGTGTGGATGTAACCACACCTGCATTTGAAAGATTGAGTAATCAACTTGAGGCAACAATTTTCTTTCTAAATGGATCCACAGCGTTTTGCAATTAAGCCCCTCGTCTCTGACTTAGATTCTCTTATTTTCCAAATTTATTGTAGTTTCAAGTTGTAATTTGGTCTAGTTACAGTAAGTAAGCAATCACTAAAATTTTGTTTATACAGCAGCCAAGCAGTCTCATTGGTCAAAGACGTGTTCCAACTGTGATGTTAATTCCTATAAAGCACTTTTAATTGTGAGTCTGCAGTTGTTTGCGCAAATACTGTATGTCATCATCAAAATGATGATGTGACTTCATCAAACCAGTCTGAAGTCATCTGTTACAATACCAGGATGCTGATGTAGACATCATGTTCTCATAATAATAACCATCATGGTATACATTTTAAGAAAGAGTCAGGAAAGAGACATATTTGAACACAGAACATGATTAGTAGCTAGTATTTGAGCCACCTTGATGCGTGTGTGTGTGTGTTAAACATAACATTCAGAAGAACAGCAGAATCACAGGAACATCATTCCTTCTCATCTCCCTCTCTCCCGTTCCTTCCTTACACATCTCCCACAATGCATCGCTGGAACCCAGTTGGTACTTGCATCCCCCTCGACACATCATCACGCAATCATTGGCTTCTTCAGCCAAGACAAACTCTGAGCAGTAATTGGAGAGTAAGCGCAGAGTTTGAAAATGTTAGTGCAAGGTATTGCTAAACAGAGATGCGTACGAGCTGGCCCCTTTTCACCCTGCTAGCACAACTCTGGCCTGGTGGTTATTTTCGGAACGTTTGACAGCCGGGTTTGGGTGAAAACGTGTTGGGGGAAAGGGGAAAAACTGGCTGCAAAGGCACCTGTTGACAGTATAGAGACCTCCCTCCTCCACCGGTGCAGGAACTTTTATTTACCGGTAATCACATGAAAGAACACATGTACAGTACTGTGGAGTGCACTGAAGTTGCCTTTGAATCAGTTATTAATCATGTGTGTGTGTGTGTGTGTGTGTGTGTGTGTGTGTGTGTGTGTGTGTGTGTGTGTGTGTGGATGCGGCAGTGCGTACTGTATGTTCTTGTATCTGGGCGAACACATCATTTGAAATATATGTGTGTGTGCTTGTGTCAAAACTGTTCTCTAACTCGCCCCATATGTTGCACGTTGTTAAAAATCACTTTTACACAGTGATGGATCTATAAAATGTTTGTTTGTGCCAAGCCATGTACATGTGAAAAACATTTGTCCGTGAATACCGGGAAATGATGCAAGTATTCCACAAATCCCCCTGCTGTGTCCTCCCTATGGCGAATACGTGTTTGTCATTGACGTATCACTCTCCAGCTGTAAAGAAATCACAGCAAATTTTGCCCGGCGCTGTCTTATTCAAACCAATAGCTTATTAAGCTGAACTTGTTGCTATGTGAAACCTCCCATGTTTCTGAACTTCGTGCACTTATTTGACACGCTTGAGCGAAGCTGGGAAGCGGGGATCGTTGGTCTGCAGTGAGGTCATCCGGCTGCATGTCAGCAGGTGGGGCTTCTTTAGAGACAACGCAGCGCACGGAACTCACTACACTGCGGGAGCGAGGTCTGGTGAAGGGCCGTGATGTCGTAATGTCCCGTTAGTCGGACCATATGCACCCTAGTGTCCCAATCTGGGGAGAACGTTCTGCAAAAAAACAGCTGATCTACAAGCATTGCTATTTATGGCGAGCCAATGAGATTTAGGCGTAGAGGAAATACAATGGACACAAGGAATTGACACTCACTTCTGCTGATTATAGGACATTTTCAATCACAGAGATGCATGTTGTTCGCTGAAGCAGCATTGACTCCAGACATCTCCATTGCAGGCTCTATACCAATCGGATTTGGCATTACGGCTTCCGGGTGCTTTTAAACTCTGCTCAATATGCGCTTTCCCAAATGTGTGTGGCCAAAATAGCATATTTTGGGGGAAGCGTGCCAACCCGCCCACAGCCACACCTCTAGGCACAAATAACGGTGTCGGCATAATGGATAGCGGGTAACGCTGCACCAAATTTAGGGGCAGTGCAAGCTGCTATACTGGTCATTTGTGGGTAGCGGATAACGAAAATAGAGCCCATAGGGTTTAAGCTATTAAGTCAGAGAGAGACAGAAAAAGACACAAGGATCAGATGTATTAAAGAGAGGGAGTCGAGAATTTGAAATACAAAAAGAGACTGACAGTGAGGGAGGGTGTGTGTGTGTGTGTGTGTGTGTGTGTGTGTACTGTATGTATGCCTCAGCATCACAATAGAAACATATCCCCAGCTAATTACTCCGAGGGTGATGACAGTACCACCCAAGTCTTTGCGCAATTAATTACGGTGCAGATGTTTCTGGAAGGGGCCCCGGCGGCGGCCCCAGTCTGTATTTATGTGCTCTGGCATGGCCTGCCGGCCCACGTTTTTCTCCCCAAGAACAATTCTTTCCACCATCTATCGGGCTTGTTTAGTCTGCGCAGACCCTGTGGTGTTGGAGCGCTGACTCCTTAACACACTCGCCACTTGGTTATTAGGATCTTGTTACAGGAGGAGTGGGGATAAAGGGGGGGAGTAGCTAACGCCTCTGACCTCAGCCTGTTATCAAGTCGGGTGGTCCTCCTCATCTCCCTCTCCTCTCCTCCACTTCCATGTTCCCGTTTCTCTTTTTGTCTAGTTTTTTTTTATGTTATCAGGGAATGGAAAGCAAAGTAAGGAAGGGAGGGAACATGTCACGCCACCATATATGGCCATCTCCATATATGAAGATCATGACACTGACCTAATCTAACCCTGGATAACCTCACCCCACACCCAGCAGTCTTCCGTCTGCCGTCACTCAGGCGGATGTGTGCACGCGTCTTGTATTTATTTGGGGTGATTTGTCTTTCTTTTTTTTTGCATTTAGAAAAATAGGGATCCCAGGGTTAGTGGTTAAGTGTGTGTGTGTGTGTGTGTGTGTGTGTGTGTGTGTGTGTGTGTGTGTGTGTGTGTGTGTGTGTGTGTGTGTGTGTGTGTGTGTGTGTGTGTGTGTGTGTGTGTGTGTGTGTGTGTGTGTGTGTGTGTGTGTGTGTGTGTGTGTGTGTGTGTGTGTGTGTGTGTGTGTGTGTGTGTGCGTGCGCACGTGCGTGCATGTGCATGTTTAGGAAGGAGCACAGGGGAAAGAAGGAACAGCCAGGGAGGGTGGTAGAGGAGGCGTAAAGGGGGAAACGTCAGCCATAAACTCCCTCGGCGGTGTTTGTGTAAACATGTCCAGAACAGATGACTTCATTTCTAGGTATTTGTTTGTCAGCTGGAGCACCCCTCCAATAATAAATAGGCCACCATGCATTCTGAAACACTGCATGCGTGCACTGCAATGTGAGGCTGCGAGGGAAGATTGAAAAGGAGCAAGAGAGGTGACAGAGACAGAGAATCAGGCTCACTGTTTGCAGTGGGCCTGAAGGGGAGGAGATAGTTATTTTCCAAATCTCTGATAATTAATTAGATCCTACTAATTACACGAATTGCACCAGTATGAACATAGGACAGGATAGTCACTACACATTTACATAATACTCCCTCATAAAATAGCAATTATATTTTCATAGAAATGCACAGATCAGTGAACAGAAGTTCACTAATCCATCGTAAATGTATGTGCATTACACTTTGTGCCAAGACTGCCTTAAAAGAAACAACTTATTTGTCATTGGATGCTGTAGTTGTAACCTGCTATAACACATTCAAGTCTAACAATTATATTACATTTTATCTTTATTACCAGCTTGTGGAGCACAGACACTGGTCTAAAGTAAGTCGCTGCACTAGTAGTGATTGTTTCGTAACTTTCTCCTGAACACATTCAATAATCTTTTCATGCAAACTAAAGCAAGAGAAAATGAATAGCGGCCAAAAGGATGACATTCATACACTCTTACAACCACAAACAATCCAATATCTAACTGTAAACATAAACAAAAATAACTTAACTAGGCTTCCAATAAAAATTAATTATTATCTAATATATTCCTGAGCTGAGCATGCACCTTGTTGCAGCTGCAGAGTCTCAGATATGTTTAGTCATTTAGGTTTGCTGGTCTGTGTGCACACAAACCAGACATCATCATTACAACAATGTAACAATTTGGTTCTTACTCTGGAGCTTTTGAGTCAACTTTAGATGTGAAAGACACATTCATTTAACTATTGAGTTTAATATGTTTTGATAAATGTTGATGCAAGAGTCATGACATTACTTTTCAAGAGTTTTACCTTGGCACAACCTGTTGACATTGTGTCATTCTTGTCATATTTTTAATTGGCTCCAGTCCTAAGTCCTCTAATCATCTAATCAATCCTGACTCTAGTAAAGCCAGTTGACACCAATGATTCGCAAAAAGATGCAACACTTACAACCGCTGCAACTGGTTGCAAGTTGCAACTCGAACTTGTTGTGTTGCACATCATTGTTATGGACTGGGTTTTACTCTTACATGTCCCCATGTTTCACTCTTGCGGCAGTTGCTACACCTGCATTTATCCCATCAGGATAAATAAAGGTTTATCATACAGTATCGTGTCTAATTAGACAGAATTACTGTCTGCATGCATGAGTGCATGTGGGTCCATCCGCAGTCAAATGGAATTAACTTCATTCTCAGGACCATAGCCTGCAGGGAGTCCTTAAATCATTACACGGAGAGTCAAATCTCCTACTGATTTCTGCGGTCATTTGTCTTTCCATTGCAACAGCCTCTGTCCAAACAGAAGGGGGTGGGAGTGGGGGGTAATGTTATCACGAAGCACTTTTCACACATTGGGGTTTAGTCAGCTGCTGCCTTGTGTGATTGAATTTACAAAGAAGCAGAGACCTTGAAAACACAGTGAACTGAGAAAGACCAGTCCTGTTTCATGAAGTGTATTAACTGTTTATGTCGCAAATCACTAGATTGACCAGGGAAGGTACACACCCTATACTTGACTGCACTTGTTTCTCTTCTCTTGCGCTTCCATATTTGTGTTTGTTCACATTATTATCGTCCACGTGGGTGGGAGGAGCGTGCACACACATGCACGCACGTGCAGGAGCCTGTGTGGGCATGCAAAAAAAAAAAGAAACACCCCCTCTTTTATTCCCCCATCCCTCCTAAATCTTCCTGGGGCTCTAGCACTGGTTCTCTCCTGGACAAAGCTGCTTGCCAGTCCCATTGAATAGCCCAGGCTCCTACAATACACAGTAAATTTCCTCGCACAATTAAAACAAGCAACGAGGCGACAAAGGCGGCCCCCAAACAATGGAGGCAGATGACAAAACAGCAAAAGGGACCACACTGGGGCGTTTGATTAAGCCATTGTCCCCGCGCACAATGTACACCACTCCACGGTCCTTTTCTCACATATACCTCATGTCAATCAAACAGGCCCTGTGTGCCAGCGAGCTAAACCTGTGCGCACACATAAACACATGTGTATCACACACTTATCTGCAAACACTTATACACACACAGACACACACACACACACACACACACACACACACACACACCATCACTAGCATACATTTTGCAGTTGAACGTACGAGACGTTGATCTCAGATAAGGCAGCAGGGAGGACCATTCTCCTGAAAGGAGTGCTGTTATCTGCGGGCGTTCCCTTCTTTGTCTATCATGTCCAATCGACCATTTTCAAGCTTGTACTGTAGATCGGCTATTTATGACAAAGAACAAATCTGACTTTGTAAAATAATGTTCTGTTTATGTGAGTATTTTATGTACTTCTTTGTTTCATAATTATATAGTACTTAAATCATAAATGTATTGATTTCAAATGTATTATTAGTATTAAATACATATCGGTGAACACATTGGCCAAAATCGGGATCGCATCGGACCCAACTATCTGGCGTCAGTTGGGCTCTAGTCCAATCATCCATCTATCTGTCTGGAGGTCTGTCTCTAGTCCCATCATCCATCTATCTGTATGGAGGTCTGTCTCTAGTCCCATCATCCATCTATCTGTCTGGAGGTCTGTCTCTA
>NC_137864.1:25729262-25769262 GCF_963924005.1 Protomyctophum bolini
CTTCTCACTGCCAGTCAATACAGCAGCAACACTGAAAAATGAAAAAAAGGATTCTGAGAAGTTTATGATAATCATGTGTTGTGTAGAGCACACAATCTTACGTGCTTATAGAATTTTAAAGGCACTAGTAGGAGAGAGACAAACCATGTTGTCACAGTTACAGTGTGGGGTTCAGCTTCTATTTTAGTTTGTGGGCACATTGTCATAAAAAAGCTATCTTGGTATATTGTATACATTGGTATAGATTTGTTTTGCGATGCTCACTTGACGTGCTATCGATGTACTGAATGGATCTGTGACAGAAGACTGTTTTCTGCTTACTGAAATAATAAGAGATGAGTGAGTAGATCACATGCCTTTGTACTTAAAAAAAAAAGAAAAAATCAAAGCCAGTCTTGTACATTCTGAACGGAGTCATCAACTTTCATGCACTGTATTCATGCATTCATTCTTTCATTCAATCTCTCATTCATAGATTTGTTCAATTTAACAGTGGACACAGTAACAGCAATACATGTCATTTACACTTTACATTTACACACACATGCTAATACATGAATTATTGTTATTGTTTGCAACAATACTAAAAAGGATTCCTGTCATTGCCTCACACACTGAGCCCCAGCTCAACTTCAGTTACTATAAAGGGAAGAGAGAGAGAGAGAGAGAGACAGAGAGAGAGAGAGTATAGAGAGAAGATATGTCTATTTCCTATAGAGCTGATCTAAGTACTACTTAGCTTTGCAAAAAATACTATAGCATTACTATTGCTGTCATAGAGGAGCGTTTATTTTTTTAAGCGTAATAATATATGGGAGAGAATGGTGTTTATAGAAAAACAGTTTTTACACTAAGCTTGTAAAGTGTCATTTCATGTTGCTCCTTCCTTATGTAGTTTTTTCCCCCCTTTCTCCTGTTTGTAGAGCTTCAAGGACCTGTGCGTGGGTGGGGTTGGGGGACGACGACGACGACAGTATTTTCACTCAATCTAATAACACTTACAAATAGACACACTAACAAAACACCCACATCTATACACGTACATCCTCTTACTCTCTGACAATGACACCTCCACCGCTCGTATACTAGTGTCTCTGCTGTTCGGAATGATCAAAGATCCGGTCAGGGGGGCCACCTCCGAGACACTGGAAGAGTTTCACAGTCGCGAGTCTCCAGATCTTATCGGAGAGCAGAGCAGATTAAAGATTAGCCAGGCCACAGAGGAGAGGTTCTGTCTAATACAGATACAGTCTGAAGGGGAAAGGAAATGCAGAGGCTGATGATCGCTGTGGCATGACAGGCTCTAGACAAGAAGGTAGTCAGACAACAATTAAATGCAGACCGCTATATTGTCTGGTGCCACCTTAATGTGTTTGTATGGATGGAGGGGGGTTAATACACACAAAATAAATATTTACATAATATGTACGATAGGGTATAGCTTATATACTGACACACCCATGCATACACATAGACAAAAATGGTATACACACATGCTCATACATCCTGCCAAAACACACACACACACACACAATGCACAGACCCACACACAATCCATCTGCCGACTGATTCAAAACTATTTATCCGTTCATTTGATGTTTTGCCATTTCTGAATTCCACAAGACAATCTTGAACGCCAGCCAGTGTGTTTAAGGTCTCGGAGAAGACAAACATTTACATTTCTCCTTTGCCTTTGTTCCCCACACCAACCCACCACAAACACAATGTTTGGAGTGACTTCTTATTCTTTTAGCATTAGTCAAACAAAGTTGTCTGTGTCTAGATTTACATCCACATCAACTGACAAACAAGAGGTCTGTTTTTTTGTTTTCTTTTGTTACCCCCACCTCACATCTTTGTTTTTTTGTTTTTTGTTTTTGACATAAAGAAACCTGATCTACCTGGTCTGGATGCGTCAAAATGATATTCATGCTGTAATAAAGTGGAAAAATTATAATTTTTTTAGCACTTAATGTGAAAGTTGCATTGTAGCTGCTGAGACGGCATGGTGTGAATAGAATAACCAGTTTTCATTATTTAAGTAGTTACGCAAAATAAAATAATTATTTAAGTCTGTCTACGTTGTTTTTACCGTTGTACTGTATGTGACAATTTTTTTTTATTCATGTATTGTAAATAAAAACTAGGGCTACCATTTTCTTTTCAGAAATATCAATATGTCTATTAAAGTTTATAGCATGTCTACATTACTTGCATGTCTCTGTTTTTTGCGACCGAAGGTTGCAGTTAACTAATTTCCCCTCCTCATTAAACTCACCTGCCTTTCATTATCACCTGGCCAATTATGCAATCACCACAGCATAAATACACCTGCATCTCTCAACCAAGTTGTTTGTTCTGCTCCACGACAGACCAAACATGGGTTGTGAGTACTGCACTTGTAGATCGTCTATTTTCACTATTCTTCAAAATCGCCATCCTCCTCCACCCCAACCTCCTCCTTCCGCCTCGATTCTCTAGGAATCCAGGGGGGGCAGTGATGGAGCAGAGACGACCAACCGCTCATTCCGAGTATAGAGCAAAGATGACCGTCAGCTCCAGAGACTACGCCCCCACCCTGAGTCTCGCCCTACCTTGGGTTCCTCACTCCACTCCACTCCATGCATTCATCTCATTCTGTTTCAATAAACTGTTAATCTTGAGCGAAGGTTTGGTCTCTTACTAAGTGAAATGACAGTAAAATGTTGAAAATTAGTGGAATTCCCCTTTTAGCCCATATATGGAGATCCCTGATGTCATCAATATTGGCCAGCAACTCTACACTCTACACCTCAAACCCTTAGATCTCCACATATGGATATATGTTAGAACCTGTTCTGACATTCCATATATCAATAGCCTGGCTAATAAGCCAGACTCAAATCACACTGTCCCGGCAGGCTTTTTTTTTTTTGCCAACGGCTGATGCGGTCTGGCTTATTAGCAGAGTTGGGGTCCGTTACTCATAAAAGTAAGGCACTACATATTACATATTACTTTTGAAAAAAGTAATGCCTTACATTACTTTATTACTCCCTGGAGAAAGTAACTAGTTACATTACTCGTTACATTACTTTTGCGTTACTCCATAAAATCGCCTGAGATGTATTGTCAAATAATTTGCACTGAACTGCCACACAACAATATAATATTTAGTTTGGGGTCTGTGAGGCCAAATCTCATCAAATGGTGGTCCATGGCTAAAATGCAGAATACATACTGGACCTTGATATGAAAATGGTTGAAAACCACTGTACCACGTGGTTCTAGGCAAATATTAACTTTCCCAACAATATATAATTCAAATAAAATAATGAGACTGAGATAAATCAGTAGACTATAATTATGTTCACAGTGCTTTAGGATCCCTGTCTTTATGATGTGGAGTCCCCTGCTCCATTGCTCATTAAATGTAGTTTTTCATTTCGGCATATTTGGTTTATTTATCTCTACATTAACTAACTAGTGATTGTGAGAGCACACGTTCTACAACAAACAAACAGACCCTCCCATTGGCCGTGTTGCCAGGTTTTAGAAGAGAAACAAGCAGCCATGTCTATGAAAACAGCCCAAAAGAAGCCTGACTGGGCTATCATAAAACAAGCCCAAAGTCGCTTGTAATAAGTGGACATGGCAACACCCCAACGCCTGCTCTCTCTCTGTGACAGTGGGGAGACTGGGAGCTTTCTGTGCAGCGGAAAAGTGCTACGGAGATTTTAATACAGAGACGACTTAAATGACAGTTATGACACAAGCACTGTAGGCTATATCACAAAAAAACGGACAATGATGTGCACGGCCAGAGGTTGAGTTGGGAGGAGGAAAGGTGGGTCTAAAACCGGACGTCTGGCCACCCTACGAGTCCACGACAGTAACGAAAAATGCTGTGCTGCTGATGATCTGACACCGGTTTGACATGTTCTAGTCCGTACTGCGTACTGCGTTGCCAGCGCACCATATAGTGTTCATGTTCAACTCATCTCCGTTGTGTGCATTATTCTCTAAAGCAACACTGCTGAAAGCAGCCACATGATGCAAGTAGCGAGTAACGGCAGCGCTAAAGCGACCAGTAACTGTAGTGTGATTATCAATTTTGGAGGAGTAGTGTCGTTATATTACTCGCTACCGACCAAAGTAGTGTCGTTACAGTAACGATATTTTCCGTTACTCGTTACACCCAACTCTGCTTATTAGTCAGGCTACCTCATCAAACCCTATACACTCAAGAGAATGTCCCAGCTACCACCCTTAGATCTCCATACTGCATGGAGCTGACCTGTTCTGGCATATGATATATAATATAATATTATATTTATCTATCTATAAATGCACCAAGTCTCTGTAGTCTGTCTGTCTGTGTGGGTAATCCACGTAACTCGAGAACCGTTCGCCCAGGGATGGCTCGTATGTATGGAAAAAGGGGGGCTGAGCCCCCCCTATCTTATGGAGTAAAGATGAGAAATTATTATTAAAATGTTTTAGAATAGATACTTTTATATTATGGTATAATCTAAAGCAGCAACAGCATCAAATAGTTACAATAAAAACACGAAATAGGTCAAAATGGGCTGATGTTTTTACAGCCCAAAATGCTTCCATTGGCTTTCATTGCGTTGAATGATTGACAGCTGCCAAGACACGCCTGCTTGGTTTACTTGCCATTGGGGCTAAAATCTCTCAGCCCCAGAGCCAATAGAGGGCTGTGCTCAGCCCTAATGCCCGCCTCAGACCGTGAGGTCATTGGCATTAGGAAATGCTTGCTTGGGGCAGACAGCTGACCGCACACCGGACCCACAGAAAGGTAGAGTGGTCTGCTTCATTCATCTCACAAAGTAAAGAAACATAATCGCTGGTTTAATCACATTGAAAGTGGCTCGAGCCTCGAGCTCTCATTGAGTTGGGAAGAGAGAGAGCGAGAGAGAGAGAGGCTGTGTTTGTGTCACTGCAGTCACACCATAGCCTAAAGAAATCGTAGGTAGCAGACGTCTCCGCTCTACTCTGCGGAAAGTGGGCGGTCCCGAGAGGGGACGCACCCGGAAGCCTATTCAATGGCATGTAGTCTTCTATTTCTTGGTTGGCGAAGTGGGCGTGAGAGTGACAAGTGAGTGAGTGACAAGATGTTGACAAAGGCGCATTCTAGTGTAGGCTATATGCTGCTGCGTTGCTACAAGGCTGTCAAGTTATGACTCTCTAGTCGAGTGGTTAATGTACGTGCCTTTGGAATTGGCAACCCGGGTTCGCCTCCCTGCCGAGGCTACAATAGTTTTGTTTTCCGACGACTTGCGCGACGGCCAGTTTACATCTGATGCTCTCCTCCGCGTCAGATGTAAGCTGCCGACAAGCATAAAAATGAAGTGTGTCACCCGGCGGTGAGAAGGAGAAGGATATTTTTGATTTATTGATTTAAATATTTATTAACAGTTTGCAGAATTACAATACATTTCAAGCACAAACTCAATACAAATACTGTTAACTGTGAGTGAACGACCCAATTAAGCATTACACTTGTTTACAACAGGGTCCACATGGTTCAATTCATCAAAACATTTAGAGACGTATAAATAGACACTTCTATATAGTTAAAGAACAGAACAGGAATTCATCATAAAACAGTGTTCCCTGACCGGGGATCGAACCCGGGCCGCCGCGGTGAGAGCGCAGAATCCTAACCACTACACCACGGAGAATGAGGTTATTGATGATGAGAAGGGCTGTGGAGGGTGAAGTGAACGCGCTATTTTATAAATATAAAGTTATTTTCAATGTCATCATGGATCAGGGTTACAGTAAATGACAATGTAATTCAGCCAGGGGTGCCATGGATGAAAAGATTACAGGGGTGATCTGAAGCAAACATGAGAACCACTGCTTTACATTTCTTCAGACGATTTTTCAATGTTTTGTTAACAATTTGGAGTGGACAGAATGTTACTTCGAGGTGCCCACTGCCCAGGGGGCGTTTGACTCCGTGAAAGAAGAAAACTACAAGTGAATACCCGCCCAGTGGATGGGCTGCGGCTGCATCTGTTCCATTGGCTAGTGCCTATCACTGCCGGGTGACACACGCTTGTCGGCAGCTGTCTCTGCCGCAGAGGAGAGCGTCAGCTGTCGGCTGGCCGTTGCGCGCAAGTCGTCGGCGGACGTGGAGCTTTTTCTCCATCCACCAGCTGTCTAAAAACCGCCGAGACGTCTGCGCCTACGATTTCTTTAGGCTCATGTCTGGCTGCAGCCTGTGCGTGTGTTAGTGTTGTTTCGGTGCCGTGTGCGTGCGCACGTGCGTGCATGTGTGTGTGTGTGTGCCTTGCAAGTTGCTTGTTTCGAAACGGCACCGACGCGCGCGCGCAACGCAACTGGCGCAAACCGCTCGTTCGCGCCAGTTGCGCGCGTGCGTGTGTGCGTGCATGCGTGCGTGCATGTGTACTGTTATTATTAATGACAGTATATATACTATCTGTACATACAAATACAAACAATGTTCAGAGGAGTGTTTGTTGTGGGCATGCACTTCTGTTGTGGAGCATTTGCTGTAACAAAGTATAGGCCTGTAGTAGTGTCATTGCTGTACTTTGGTATCTGGAATATGATGCTATTGCTGCAGGTTGAACTAGTTGGGTAGCATAGTGTAATAGATTTTCTGAGTAGCACTGCATGGGTACTGGGTTGTTGTGGAATGTGATGCTGATGCTGTTGTTGCTGTAGACCAGTATTCTGTGAACAATGAACATGCTGTAGTATAGGGTGAACAATGGATAGCATGTTTTTGTATTGAGTTGTACTGTAATTCTGCAAACTGTTAATAAATCAATCAGCATATACTATCGTATATTGGCCCGTAGCATAAGATTTCTTATGCAGCCCTATCACCAACCAACATCACCAAGAGCCGCTACTGCGTTCGCCCCACAGACTTAAAATTCGACACGCGTTCCACACCACCGCAGGGGGTGCAGTGGCCGGTGTCGAGTAGGTCGGACCAACTATTGTCCAGAACCGCCTCAAAAAGGCCTCTGCCCGGGCTCTGAGAGGGCCCCTGCCCAGGGTCCATATATGGAGCTGGCCTATTTTCTGACATCTGACGCTGAAGAGGCTCCAACACATAATATCTTGGCGGGGCATGCATTTCCAACTTGCATCGTTCCAAGTAGGCCACGAGCACTGCTGTAGAGGACCCACTGCACCGCTCTAGTATATATAAATTGGTCTAAATTGGTCATTCATCTGAGAGTATACTTTCAAAGTTAAATTAAAGCTGCAATGTGTAACTTTCAAGTCCTGCCCAGGATACAAACCTTGATGTCCCACATGAGAGACCAATGTCTTCCTGGGGAAATATTGCATGAGCTTCAGGCAGAACTACTTCAGCAGGTGTGCTACCCAACACCAGCCATGAGCTTCAGGCAGAGCTACTTCAGCAGGTGTACTACCCAACACCAGCCATGAGCTTCAGGCAGAGCTACTTCAGCAGGTGTACTACCCAACACCAGCCATGAGCTTCAGACAGAGCTACTTCAGCAGGTGTACTACCCAACACCTGCCATGAGCTTCAGGCAGAACTACTTCAGCAGGTGTGCTACCCAACACCAGCCATGAGCTTCAGGCAGAGCTACTTCAGCAGGTGTACTACCCAACACCAGCCATGAGCTTCAGACAGAGCTACTTCAGCAGGTGTACTACCCAACACCAGCCATGAGCTTCAGGCAGAACTACTTCAGCAGGTGTGCTACCCAACACCAGCAGGATGTACAAACATTTCTCAATAGAAGCTAGTGCGGCATCCTCCAAGTTAACCACGGCAGATATGGTTATATTATATTAACATTACTCTACCAGGTTTAATATCAAGATTTTTGTTATCCACTTAGTTTGTTTGGTACTGCAAGCATCCTGTGTGCACTTTTTCTGCATATACTGTAAGAACTATTAAAGGCAAGGGTTACTCCTCTTTCAGCCACCAGAATAGAAGTAGAAAGGAATGGTTTGGTAACTAGTTGGTCTTAACCACAGTAACGTGATGTGAAGTCACAACATCACTTCCCATCTAACCCTATCCGCCTGTCAGTCATGATGCCACGCTGGGAACTCTCTGGGCTCATTTCTGGTAAGTCACATTTCAAAGATGTTTCCACTAATGGTTTTTCCTCCGCCCAGGTAAAGAGTGCAGTACAGGGAGGGATGTTGAGAAAATGTTTAGGCTAAATCAGGGCCAACAGTGGCTATGAGCCCAATGGTTTTCCCCTTAACCTTCACCGTTTGCCCGAATGGAAAACACACAGTTTACGGCTGAAAGTGGAAGGAGGAGGATGGCAGTGTTCTGGTGCAGCTCCATCTATACACACACAGTGTAAAACAGTAATAATAATAAACTTTACTTGTACAGAACCATTTATACAAGAGAATCCACAAGAATGGATACAAATGGAGACCAAAGACAGCAATGAAACAATGTTAACAATATTGTATTGGAAGACAATATTAAAGATTATGGAGCTTAGAAGCTCAATACATTGTCAGCTGGGACAAGGCAACAATAATTCAGTTAAATTTGTGATTTTTGCTACTGGTATGTGCTGACAGGAAGTTTTTCATTGTGATATAGGAGGACACCACACAAAGTTCAGAGAGTAGGCTATATAGCCTACACTTCATTCCTAAATTTAGGCATAAATTCTTTGTTTAAAATGGAATGTTGGAATTCATCCACAGAAGTGTACACACACGTTTATGCACATAACGCCCTCAGGCACACGAGCTTCGTATGGCTGATGGCGTTATTAATTTCCTTCTTAAAATATCAATCAGGTTTTGTGCTGTTTAACGATCGTGAAAGGAGACCACCCACCTCACTCGAGTAACAGTCTCACACGCACGCACGCACGTACACACACACACACGCACGCACGCACGCACGCACGCACACACACACACACACACACACACACACACACACACACACACACACACACACACACAGAGAGAGAGAGACTGCTGTATTTAGAGTAATGCAATACTAAGTTGTCTGTGCACTGTTTAGAGCCAATCAAAATTGCATAAAGTGGAACTGGCCAATGGCGGAGAGAGGTCCGGCGTATATTTGAGTTTATATACTATCTATGGCATGAATCATTACTTTTCATTTGGAATAGTTTTCTTTTTCCTTCCCCAAGGACCCTCGTCTGGCTATCTTTCCCAAACAGTGTAACCCAGTACTTTGAATAAACATGAGGAGCCTGTATACCAAATATTTGTAGGAGCGAGATGGCTGGAAGTGCATACTATAATGTTGTATACACGAGCCAGAGAGTCGGCACGGCCCCTGCTGATGGGGTGACAGGGGGAGACACAGAGAGCAAATAACAAAACAATAGTCTTGGAGATTAAAAAGATGCACTGCGTTCTTTTATTTTCCACAGACGCCACTAAACTGATGGAGTCATTAGAGTGAATGCTCTTGCTTCCATTTGTCATGGTCCGCTACTCTGCCCTTGGGACTTTGAATGTGTTAATTTATTTTGGGACTTTTACTTGTATTCTTGTTCTGTTTCAGTGTTGTATTCTGTTTTATTGTTTTCCCAGTACATCAACAACATTTTGTGGAAATGTTCAGTGCTTTCCTGTCTGCCTTACTTGCTGGGTGCACCGTCTCACTTCCCAAGTTCCCTGTGTATGCATGGAAGTTCATGTGTTTTAGAGCAGTAAATGGATACAAGGCACAAAGACACAGAAACAGTCAAGTATCTGACAAAACAAAATAATGCAAATATTCAATGCTAAAATAGATGCAAGGGAAGCTGGTGACAATGGTTTCCCCATTGATATTCAGGTGTGGTCCAATCTGGGTCCAGATGAAGCCCTACAAGCAGGGATCGTCAATAATATGTCTGTACACGTCTGTGGCAAATTTTAGATTTTCTTTTTTACACACCATTATAATCATAGGATTACTGAGTGTCAAGTCTCCTAGTTTCTTCAGAATATGTACGACACATTAACTATAACACTAGTAGGCCTATTAGTGGTTCTCAAATGTTTTTTGCAAGGACCATCTTAACTCTGAGAGTGTACAAATGGAACCAAATGGACCCTGCTGTTCCAATCGAGTTACAGACCTGAATTGGTCATCTTTAATTGTCCACCACTCATTTTGTAAGTCTGGTAAAAATAGAATTTTGACAAATGTCCATCACAAGCTAGCATGGCGTGATGGCGATGACCCCTAGCTGCCTGCAATCAATACATAAACAGAAACATACAGCATGTCCTCATGTTTCTAGTTACTGGTATACATTTCAAATGTATTTTCTTTTTTTCATTTTTTTTTACAATTTGTGTCATGTGAATTTGTTCCCTAAAACTGTTCTACTGGCTAACGAGCTTGATCAATCCCATAACCCTTTGCTCATTTGTATTCCGGCCGGGTTTGGCATGTTGTTCATATGCAGCGGTTATATGCTTTGAGCAAACTTGAAACGGGAAAGGAAGGATGGTAGGAGTCAAGCAAGCACAGAAGGAGGGAAGGAAGGAAATATGAATGGATAAATGTAAATGTGTTCTTCAGCAATCCCATAATCCTTTTGTGGTAGCATCAAAGTGGGAGAGCATTATTGCGTATAGTGTCAATGTGACCCGCCCACAACATAACAACACAACACTTCTGTGGAATGTCTGCCCACATCCACTCATTTCTGACTTCCCTCCGAGCCTCGCTTGACATCTCTGAGCAACACTTGGCAGCTGCTGCATGGTGAATCATTGTTTCCGATGTGATCTAATTGTATGGTACCGTTTTACAAACAGCCACTACAGTATAGCCTATATCACTGTAACTGGTCTTAAAGCCGTATACAGTACGTATTGGGCTGGGCCCATATTATACCATGTGTTAAGTTATGAAGTCATGATGTCTAGCACTGAGGTGATTAATCCTGTTGACTTTCTTTACATCCGCGTGCATCGGCATTGATCTGTGCAGGTCCCCGGTGACATTGACAAAAATGCAGCTCCAGCCAGTTTCCACCGTGCTGATTTATGTGAGAATGCTGGATTTGGCCTGTGTAAACATTCATGGTGGTTTTCTCAGTGTGCTGTGTGCGTGTGTGTGGTGTGCGCGCGCAATGAGTGTATGGCAGCATGTGTTAATCTATGTGTGTGTGTGAGTGAGCGTGTGAGTGAGCGTGCGCGCACGTGCGTGCGTGTGTGGGTGCGCGCACACACGTGTGTTCGTGTCACTCCCTCGGTTGTATATCTGGTTTTGTCACACCCCTAATTGCGTAGTGTATTCTATGATCTCATATGTTTACCCTGGGCTGACTCACCCAGCACTACTGTGGTAATGCGCGAGCGAGGCAGCTGAACTCTCATATTCCCTGTCCTGTCCCTGACCACTGACTAATGAAGACATGCTTTCCAGCCGGCCGGCTGCTGCTGTTGCCGCTCCTGCTGCTGCCCCCCGGCCCCCCATACACACACACACACACACACACCCTCTCTCTCGCTCTCAAACCCAAAGCTTATCACATATCAAAACAAACCACACTCACTGAGCGACCACCTTGGAAGAGAGGAGGGGACTGGATTCATGCAAGGCTATTGCCTTGCTGTCAATTCCTATCACTGCCCCAAGAAACTAATTTCTCTTCTTGTATTTCCTTCAGTTCTTTTTATCATTGTAATACAGCCAGTGTATGTTCATGCCCCCATGTCTGTCTGTCTGTCTGTCTGTCTGTCTGTCTGTCTGTCTGTCTGTCTGTCTGTCTGTCTGTCTGTCTGTCTGTCTGTCTGTCTGTCTGTCTGTCTGTCTCTCTCTCTCTCTCCCCACTCCCCCCCCCCCCCCCCCCATTTTCGTCCATCTGCCTCAGTGTATTTTACCATCCCTCACTGCCTCTCTATGTTTCATCCTCTTCCGTTGCTATCACGTTCATTCTTAATCTGCCTTTTGGTGTATATCTCTCCCCCGTAGCGTTCTTTCCATTATTCTCTCCACCCCCACGTCTCTCATTGTTCTGACCCTTTTGAACGAATTTGAATGTTTTCAGTTTCAGACCACAAGCTGTTCTTTCATTCTCACATTCGTCAAATGATGTGTTTGTGTTGTATGATGAAGAACAGTGTCAACCGATACCAAACACATACCGCACACACCTATTTTGATTTTCTCCTCCTCTCCCACTCTCCTTTCCCCTATCTCCTCTCCTCTCTTTCATCGCACATTTTCTACTAATCTCTCCTCTCCTCTCTCCATCTCATGTTGTCCTGGATTGGGAGCTTGTTTACGGTGTCCAGGCCACAGCAAACTGACTCGCATCCATGAAATGATGCAATTACGGTTCCCACTGGGGCTCAATCTGTCATGTAAACACACGCAAAACCCCACAGAGGGCTGAGGGCAGAGAGTAGGATGGGAGGAGGAGGAGGAGGGACGCGAAAGGAAGGTATAAAAGAGAGGACAGGGGAGTGGAGGACTGGCTTCTGGATGGACAGGTATGACCGTGTCCATTGATGGTCTGGATGGACAGGTATGACCGTGTCCATTGATGGTCTGGATGGACAGGTATGACCGTGTCCATTGATGGTCTGGTGGTTAAGCTCTCTAAGCCTCTGGACCCACATTATAGCTCGTCTGGGATGAAAGTGCCTCATCTCGAGTGTGTCCCCTGTCAGCTTTACGAAAACCTGTCCATGTAGAGATGAACGGAACACACCGCACAGGCTGCTGGCAAGTGTGTGTGTGTGTGTGTGTGTGTGTGTGTGTGTGTGTGTGTGTGTGTGTGTGTGTGTTTGTGCGTGCGTGTGTTTGGGTGGGCGGGGGCGGGGGGTCTCTGTGTGTGGCCTTCAAAAGGCGACATTTCTGTCTGTCTGTCTGTCTGTCTGTCTGTCTGTCTGTCTGCCTGCCTGCCTGCCTGCCTGCCTGCCTGCCTGCTTGCTTCCCTTCTCTCTGATCCTAGTTAAACAACCAGCGTGGGCAGGAATGGACCACCTAGGTATAAGTTTCCAGGCAGGGGTATCTCCTCGAAGCAAAAGGCGCGGGGGAAAGTTTCCAAAACACATTAAAAAGAGTTATGCAAATGGTTTACGGCAGCGCTCGTGTGGCTGTATTGTTATATTAATCTGTATACACACTGTGGCCCTTTGTTTGCCTTCACTCTTAATCTGCAGGGCTCATCACAGCTTACATCAGCCCAGAGTCAACAGAGCAGCATCCACCCTGGACTCAGTGCTAACACTGGAGCCTGCAGGGTCAACCACTGCGTGCGTGCGTGTGTGCGTGTGTGCGTGCGTGCGTGCGTGCATGTGGGCCTACTAGTGTTACTATACATTGTGAGGGCCAAATGTTCCCACAATTATAGATTGTGAGACATAGACATTGAGTACATCTTCAGTGGTTCTCAAGATGTATGAAGAGTTTTAGAGTTATGCTTACACTTAGGAAAATATTCAGTTTGTAGTTACTGTAGGGCTAAACAGGGCCGACAGGGTCATATCGATGCCATGGACAACAACATGATGGGAGTCATGTTCTTTGACTCCTCCAGTGCCTTCTATCTTTTACAGGTAGACTGCATGAGACTGCGGGATGTTGGTCTGTGTTAGTGAGCAACACAGGTGTACTTCCTGTTCACTGTCTACACCATGACTTCTGCTTCAACTCCAAGACCTGTCTCCTCCAAGTTCTGTGATGACACTGCCGTCCTCAGCGGCATCATAGGTGGTAACACAAGGGGGCACGACAACATAGTTAGGGGTGGATCGAGATGAACTGCCTCCGGCTCAACACCGGCAAGACCATCACTCTGGATTAGCATCTGCTAAATGCCTAAATTGAACAAGACCAATTAAAAGCATAAAAGGTCAAGGTCAGTGAGTTGAAAAGGTGTTCACTGCTGTACTCGATCGTTGAGCAAACTTCCTCATGTGTCTCTGTCTCTTCCTTACACAGCTTCCCTTAGAAAGAAAGAAACACAAGTACAGTAGGTGTTCTGTGCTTGCAAAGGCATTTGCCTAGATTTCCTAGACTAAAGCTGAGCCACAGCTTGCATCATCTGTCCGTCCGTTTGTCTGTGAGCTTGCAGGGCCAGTCTGCCAGATGCCTATAGCTGCCACTCTGTTATCTGGCAAGGCTCTTTCCCTCTCTTACATTCTCTTTCTCTCTCTCTTACATTCTCTCTCTCTCTCTCTCTCTCTCTCTCTCTCTCTCTCTCTCTCTCTCTCTCTCTCTCTCTCTGTGCGCATGTGTGTGTGTGCCAAACACCTTATCACATGTTGCAAGTGAAAGTTTTGGAGGGGTCCTTAATGAGTGATAGATGGCCCACACTGCACCCCATAAGCTCTTCTTCTTCTTAGGCCCATCACTCCCAGTGTAGCATGGGCCATCTATGACTCTTCTCCATCCAACACGGTTTTGGGCTGTCCTTTTCTGCCTCTCCCCTGATTCCCTGTCTCTTCAGCTCAGCCTCAGTGTCCCGCCTCCAGGTGTTTTTAGGTTCCCCTGGGGATTCCAAGTCAGGGCCTGCGAGTGGTGCTGGTTACCCGGTTTCTCAGAGTGTCTGAGGATCTGCTTCTCTACTGGTTCCTGTCTTCCTCTCTGCAACAGTTCCTCATTCTTGATTTTGGTCAGCCACCAGATCCTAAATATGCGTTTCAGACAGCTGTTTATAAAGGTCTGTATCTTCTGTAATGTTCTTTTTGTCTGTCTCCAAGTCTCTGAACCGTAGATATTTTACATTTGAGTTGAAGAGACGCACTTTAGTTGACGTGGATTTGTCCTTGGAGGACCAGATGTTTTTCAGTATGATGAAGGTTGCCCTGATGGCTTTACTCTGGCTATGACGTCACTGTCTGTTCCACCCTGCTTGTCTATGATGCCTAAGTATAAGTGAAGGAGTTGACTTCCTGAATGGGTTCCCCTCCTACTATGACTGTGTTGTTGGTAGAGGTGTTGATCGTCATTAGGCTGGTCCTCTTCCTGTTTTTTCTCAACCCGGTCCCCAGGGATGTAGTTGCCAGCTTGGTTGTCTTGTCCTGCATTTGGTTGTGGTTTTGTCACAGGAGAGCTAGGTCGTCCGCAAAGTTGAGGTTATCTAGTTGTGTCCATACTGTATAGGGTCCACACACACACACACACACACACACACACACACACACACACACACACACACACACACACACACACACACAGTTTAATAGTCAACTGAACTATTGCTGAACTATCATTCCAAATCATTGGTGTCACACAAGGACAAAATTGGTAAACATATCTTCTCCTCTGCATTACTGTTGCCTGCATGCTTAAACAGATTTTCTATGGCAATAACGTTTGGTGTGTGCCTGTAGTGGTGATTTTATACTGTGTATGTGTGCATGTGCGTGATTGTGCGCGTACGTGTGTTATGAGTGCATGCGTGCGTGCGTGTGTGTGTTCTAATCTCTCCAAAGCTGTGTGTCTAATGTCTAATGTAGTGTGTTTACCCTGCTGTCTCTCTGTACATACTGTGCTTCCACCAACAGAAAGGACCAGGACAAAAGATGCTTACGTAATACACACAGTACCATGGTAGGAAGAGAGGAGTCAGCCAAGGAAAGGAAAGGAAAGGAAAGGAAAGGAAAGGAAAGGGGAGGGAGGGAGGCAGGAAGGAAGGAAGGAAGGAAGGAAGGAAGGAAGGAAGGAAGGAAAATGACTGGGAAAAAGTGTATGAAGCTGATGATGTTGATTCTGCATATGATAATTTCCTAGGCTAGAAATATTCCTATTATTATATGATATAAACTGTCCAACACTAGAATATAAAAAAACTTGAATACTGTCGACAAGCCGTGGATGACTAAGGGATTGGTCAAAGTCTGTAAGAAAAATAATAAACTAAATAGAGACTATATGAAACATAGTGTCACGGTCCGTGACGTGTTATGTTTTCTTGTGTAACCTGTTCTTGGTTTTTGTTATTGTTTTACCTTCTGTTGTGTACCTTTTATTTTGTAGTATTGTTTTCAATGTTTTGTGTCTTCCTGTCTGGCCCTGTAGTTCTGTACCTGCCTTGTCTAACCTGTATTGTGATTAGTCTTTGTTTTCCACCTGTGTCCTCTTAGTCCCCCAGCCAATCCCTGTCTTGATTTTGAGTTTTGTTTCACCTGTGCCTAGTTAGTCTGTGTCTATTTATATTCCCCTGTTTGTTCAGTTCCCTTGCTAGTTCGTCACTTTATGTCAGTAGTGTTCTACTGTGTATCCATGATTTAACTCCTAGTGTACTGTATGTACTACAAGTTCCTTGAATTCTTATGTATTTTTGGAATAAAAACCTTGCATTGAAGGCTTGATGCTCATCTGCCTGCACCTACCTGTCTGCTATTGGGTAGACAATAGTAGTTCAACACATAGAACCATAGATAAAGAAAAAAAAAAAAAAAAAGAAAAAAAACTAAAATAATATCAAGGGCACATGGAAAATATGAAATAATTAGGAATAGAACCAACTCAAACTACACAGATCATTTTATTGAAAAAGATAGAACAATCAATAATATGAATGAGGAGTTTAACAAATTATTTGAGTGTGGGACACCATCTGGCAGATTAAATAACATCACCTCTAGGGGGTGGTGTTGCTCATTTGTCAGAAGAAAGGAATCCTGCCACAATTTTTTTTCTTGACATTGTACATAAACTTAATAAAACCTCTACTGATGGAAATGGGATCGATATGGTAGTTCTAAAGAAGGTCATTACTCATTAGTGCTGTGGTTGACCCTTTAACCTATATGTAACTTATCACTCAGAACAGGCTCCTTTCCCAGTCAAATGAAAACGGCTAAGGTGTTCCCAATTTACAAAGCTGGTGATAAACATCTCTTCACAACAGGCGTATCTCCCTCCTATCACAGTTTTCAAAAATCCTAGAAAAAATATTTTCTATAAGGTTTTATTGAAAAACATAATATACTAATGGAAAGCCAATATGGATTCAGAACTGGAGAATCAACCTCAATGGAGCTAACCGAAGAATTGACTACATCTGCAATTGACAATAATAAATACGCACTAGGCATTTTTATAGATTAGAAATTCCATTAGATATGGAAATCTATGGGATTAGAGGGGTAGGGCTAAATTGGATCAAAAGTTACATCACAATAAACCGACAACCGTATGTTCAGATGGGTGAGTGGGTCAAGCAGCTCACCCATCAGTTGTAGGGTACCGCAAGGCTCTATTTTAGGACGTAAACTGTTTATATTATATATTAACGACATATGTAAAGTATCAAGCACTTTGAAATATGTTGTGTTTGCCGATGGCACCAACATCTTTTGTGCCGGAAAGGACCTACAGCAGTTGTTGGAGGAGGTCTCTACGGAATTGGGCAAACTGAAACTGTGGTTTGATAGAAACAAAAAGATCAATTTATGATGGGAATAAGAAAATACACTCAAACACATCTGTGGAATTAAAGATAGACAACGTAAAATTGGAAAGAGTATATGAGAATACCTTTTTGGGAGTAATAATTGACCACAAATTCATTTGGAAACCCCATATTAAATATGTCCGGACCAAAAGAGTGTTGGTGTTCTATGCAAAACTAGGTATGTATTAAACTATAAGTCACTGATAACATTATACAACATGCTAATATTACCATATCTATCCTATTGTGTGGAGGTTTGTGGAAATACGTATAAAAAAAATAAAAGTAACCTCCAACCTTAGAATAGTACACAAGGTAGATCTTTATGAACACACCAATGAACTGTCTTCAAGATCACATACATTGAAGTTTTTTGATTTAGTGGAATTTATAACGGCTCTTATTATTTATAAAGTAAGAAAATAATTACTTCCTGAAATGGTTTAAGGACAGGGAGGGGGGCTACCAGTTGAGATGGGACTTAAACTTCCAACTTCTGCCTGTGGGGTGAAGATTTGGAATGGCTTGACAGAGGATGTCAAACACAGCAGTAATATATCACAATTCAAAACATTGCTCAAGCGTATTACCTTGGCTGAATACAGTTTATCGTAGACATATGTATGTGTGTATGTGTGTGTTTCTGTACGTAGGTATGTGTATAAAACAACATATATAATATTAGTAATGATACTATGATAGTATGGTTAATGGTAAAAATGTTGATACATTTATATTGCTAACATGCATAATATTAATATATATATATATATGTCATAATCACTATGGATCCTGCTGGATCTCTACAGTGACACGGGTGTGGGTCGGGTGTAGGGTTGTTTTTTGTTTGTTTTTTGTCTCTGATTAATGTACTGTTAAACTGATAACTATGCTGAGTATCTCAAATGCTGTGCTGTGAGAAGGATGGGCACTGATAAGCTTTTAGCTTTAGCCCATGCCTTTGGATCACCTTTGATCAAAAGGCATGGGTTGTTTCTTTCTTTTTTCTTTTATTTTTTTCTTTTTTCTTTGATTCAGTTCTGTGAAGATGTTCAAAATAAACTAGAAGGAAGGAAGGAAGGAAGGAAGGAAGGAAGGAAGGAAGGAAGGAAGGAAGGAAGGAAGGGAGGAAGGGAGGGAGGGAGGGAAGGAAGGAAACAGAAGGGGATTAAGGGAGAGAATGGGGAAGAAGAAAATTATGCAAAGGAAGGGAGGCAATGGAGATGGAATGATGGAAGTTAGTAAGGAGGCAGGTTTAAGAGAGACAGAGGCTCCCCCTTGTGTGGTGAGGATACATTCCAAAAGTCTGTCCTCTGTGCAGGTGTGCATACTGTACGTGTGTGTGTGTGTGTGTGTGTGTGTGTGTGTGTGTGTGTGTGTGTGTGTGTGTGTGTGTGTGTGTGTGTGTGTGTGTGTGTGTGTGTGTGTGTGTGTGTGTGTGTGTGTGTGTGTGCGTGCGCGCGTGCGTGCATGCGTGCATCAGGTATCTCCCATTCATCTCCATTTTCACTCACTTTGTTCTCTCAGACTTTGTTCTGTGTACATGCAAACTGAGCTGCAGTCCCTATACATGTGAGCCTGCTTAGATCATCTATACACAGTACAATCCTGCTGTAAATCCAGAGTGAAAAAATGTACCCTATATGGCTCTATTTGAATGTATTATGCTCAGGGATGTTACTGCATGCGTAGATCCTCATTCCTCACACATGGAAGTAGAGTAAAAGCCACAAACAGAATTGAAAGAATGAGTGTGTGGTGTAAAGGGGCTGTTGTTACCCCCCCCCCCCCCCCCCCACACACACACTCTCATGCACACACGCAGACACACAACACACACACGCACACGTACGTACGTACGCACACACATTCAGGCAGGCAGGTGATCCAGCCACACAGTGATAGATGGGGTGAGACTTCCCCCAGTCCCCCCCCCCCCCCCCCTTACTGGTTCCTCTGTAATATGCCCCCCCCCACACACACACACACACGCACGCACACACACACACACACACACACACACACACACACACACACACACAAAAGTCAGCCCCTTCTTGCAGGTGTCCCGTCTGGTGACCCTCAGGCCCTGACCTCTGACCATTAACCCCTCACACCTTGGCAACTCCCTGTGCACGGCCTACATGACCTATGACCTCTCACTGTCCATCATGCAAGGGGTCACCTGGTAAGAACATTACACAGTCATCTATAGTAGCTGGGTGGCATGCAGGCTCTCCCTGTGTGGGTGGCATGAGGACTGTCCCTGTGTGGGTGGCATGAGGACTGTCCCTGTGTGGGTGGCATGAGGACTGTCCCTGTGTGGCCACCAAGCCACAAGACCATGAGATCATAGTCTGAAGAAAATTAAAACTGAGTGGCCAAAGTAGCAGAGGCCTTACTTAGATTTGAGGTATAGTCGTAACTCGCTAGTTAACCCATTAACACCGGGAAAGCATCTGTGTCACTTCAGAGCTTATACTATAGCAAGGTCTTATAGAGCGCCGCAGTCCCGCCCCCTTTCAGAAAAGCGAGTGGCCCAGGAAGTGGAAGCCCCATGCATTCTCCCATCGGCACTTTTAATATAATTTATTTAAAGACGGTTACGCCGCGGACAAAGCCAATTCGGATCGTGACGAATCATGACAATGAACACAATATTTTGGGACGATCAAATCATTAGAAAGAAGAAAAGAAAGTCAGGAGACAACACTATTTGTTTTGTTTTTCGTCTTATAAATTATTTGATCGGCCCAAAATATTGTGTTCATTGTCATGATTCGTCACGATCCCGAATTGGCTTTGTCCGCGGCGTAACCGTCTTTAAATAAATTATATTAAAAGTGCCGATGGGAGAATGCATGGGGCTTCCACTTCCTGGGCCACTCGCTTTTCTGAAAGGGGGCGGGACTGCGGCGCTCTATAGGCCACGTCCACACAGAGACGTTTAAAAATATATATCTTTTAAAGTTTAAACCGTACAGATTGAATCATCTCAAGAAATGTGTGTCCACATGAACGTGAAGAGATATTCTCCCACAGGGAGATTAGTGTTTTTAGCTTCACCCAGCTGATTGCTGACCACAGAGGAGCATGCAGAGAGGGCGAGGATAGTTAGGGGTTAAGTATATCTTGCTCAGTCAGTACACCTTAACACATTGCCAGGTCGGGAATCAAACCTGGAACCTTCTAGTCTACTTCCCAGGCAGGGTTTCTACCCATTCACATCATGCATCTACAGGGAATGGGATGTAAGTAACACTAACAACAATAAGTCTATGTAAGAGTCCACTTTTTTATAATTTGCAGAATTATGAACATTTTGTATGAAATCCCTACCTTGCTCGATCAATTTACTCTGGATAAGAATGTCAGTCAATCTTCTTAAGACTTGAATACAAATGTGGATGATCTGTAGTCAGTGTGATGTGACCACATTTAACAAAAGTGTATTTTACTGTGTAGGATCTTCCCTAAAGCAAGCAGAAGGTGGCAGCCCTCCCACATGGCTCTGGGTGTTTGGTTGTTAAGCGGCACCAAGAAGAATTGTGTTTGTACATAACCATCTACAACAGTGCATTACCAAACAGCGCCATGAGACAAATCCTGCTGATTTTGACAACCGCACATAATTATTGCAATATACAACTACACAAAAGGTTATGAATATTATTTTTTTAATTGACTATATTAGTACTATGTACACTCTCATTTCCCAATTGGCATCCGTATTTTTGGCATGTCATTATCATTACCAGTAAGACGCCTGGCGAGGTCGCATGCACGCATCCGCCTGGGTGAGTGGCATGGGGGGTCAGATCAAGTTGTAGACCGGCTATATTTCTTCTACAGTATGAGATACAGATTGAGAATGAGATTTTAACTTGCGTTGGTTCGGGTGTGAGTCCTGCATGATACTGTTTCTGATTATGACTCTAGTAATTCATGCGTGACCCAACAGTGGTCTGTGACATCGCTAGCCTGTTCCATTCCTAATAATACTGTAGCTGTGCAAACCACAAAGAGTAGCATCCCAATGACAGACCATAATGACAGACTCTATGACTCCTTTTCTACAGCCTTTGTAACCATCAGTACCGACCCATTTAATGCTTGTCATTGTCATCTCCATGCTGTAGCGTGTTCATGTGCGTGTAATCCTTTCCAGATCCCATGTTGTGCATTCCAAGAAAGTTTCCATTATTTGCTGCTCAACAGAGACCTCAATATTGTTTGTTGTAACATGCATGTTTTGATGTGTGTGTGTGTGTGTGTGTGTGTGTGTGTGTGTGTGTGTGTGTGTGTGTGTGTGTGTGTGTGTGTGTGTGTGTGTGTGTGTGTGTGTGTATATATATAGTGCCCTGGTCACTCACTCACATACATATATATAATTTAGAGATGTAAGGGGTAAGGGTTCGACACTATGAGAGTCTAACCACAGATCCCACACAGGGGTAAGGGTTCGACACTATGAGAGTCTAACCACAGATCCCACACAGGGGTAAGGGTTCGACACTATGAGAGTCTAACCACAGATCCCACACAGGGGTAAGGGTTCGACACTATGAGAGTCTAACCACAGATCCCACACAGGGGTAAGGGTTCGACACTATGAGAGTCTAACCACAGATCCCACACAGGGGTAAGGGTTCGACACTATGAGAGTCTAACCACAGATCCCACACAGGGGTAAGGGTTCGACACTATGGCAGGTAAATAAAATGTTGGGGCAGGTGGAGTTTGCTTTGGAGTTGCCCAAACTGCAAGTGCACATTTGAGTGAGGAGTCTGCTATAAACACAACACGAGATATAGCTATAAACACAACATGAGATCACAACACTGGTATCGGTATTCGGTATCGGCTAACACAGAAATTAAGGTATCGGGATCGTATCGGAAGCGTGACATCCCTTTAATATATATATATATATATATATATATATATATATCACTCATTCTTGAGATGAGGGACAAAAGTGGAAAAAACATGTCCCACACATAAGAGCCTTATTTTATGTAAAAAATAAATTAATTCATAAAAATAAAAGCACTTGCAAAGTTAAGTGTAATACAGTTGTGTATTATTATGCCCTTAATTTCATTATAATTGTTTTCATATTCCATCTGAATTAGTTAAAAGCAGGCCCTGTACCCAAAAAGGCCTGTATTTAGCCTGTCCCCAGCAAGTGGCCACAATTTCAAACTGCCAAAAAAGTGTCTAATACTGTCACAATCACATAAATATACATACTAAATTAAAGTAGATTGTCAACAACATAGCAAATAATATACACAGTTAATTTTAATTTATATTTTCTATTAAATATCTCATATCAAATGTTCGTCCCACGTCTCCGTCAACTCCGTCAGGTTTTTTTAAAAGTCTTAAATTAATCAGAAAATATTGTCGACAGATTTAGCCTGAAGACTCCTTTTCCAAGTCCCATTTATATTTGTTGCAACAGTGGAGTACCTGGTCTGACAAGCATTCAATTGTTTGATATTTTAAACAAACAATGTTGATAACAATGTGGTCACAGCTTTTACATGTCAACTCCGTCAGGACATTATTATGATCTTTGTTAAGAATTCCAAAATAATGTTTATTATTTTAGTTTAGGGGTTAGGTTTAGCTAACAAAATTAAGCAAAAACAAAATGGCTACATTGTACTAAAGAGGGTTAAGATGAAAACAAATGCCATTTTGTCAACTCCGTCAGACGTCAACTCCGTCAGATTTTGTGTCTGACGGAGTTGACGTGTATCTGACGGAGTTGACAAAAGTGTTCCTAAAACAATAAAATTATTGTTTTTGAATAATGGGCAGTATTCTAATTTGGCACACAGTTAGAGCATGCCTTAAGGAACATTTTTGGCTATGGGGCCATCACAGATTTGTCTCGTGGTGACCATGGCAGCCATATTACAAAAGAGCCGCCACCTGATGTTATTTTACAATAACTCAAGTTCTACACCACCTAGGATCTTGATTCTGGTGACTAAGACCTCATTTTCAAGGATGAGGGATACAGTGGTACAATTTAGACTTTCCCTGTGACCATGGCAGCCATTTTTCAAAATGGCCGCCACCTGCTGTTATTTTACAATAACTCAAGTTCTACACCACCTAGGATCTTGATTCTGGTGACTAATCATACATTTTCAAGGATGTGGGGTACATTGGTAATATTTAGATTTGTCCTGTGACCATAGCAGCCATTTTTTTTTCAAAATGGCCGCCACCTGCTGTTATTTTACAATAACTCAAGTTTTAGACCACCTAGGATCTTGATTTTGGCGACTAATCATACATTTTAAAAGATGAGAAATACAGTGGTACTATTTAGATTTGTCCTGTGACCATGGCAGCCATTGTTTTTCAAAATGACCACCAACCTGCTGTTATTTTACCAATAACTCAAGTTTTAGACCACCAAGGATGTTGATTCTGGCGACTAATCATTACATTTTCAAGGATGAACTTTCTCTGGGAGAGGTAAGGGCTTATTTCGGGTGCAGGTTGAGTTTCTACTGACAGGACATTAAAAGGAGGTGGGCTTTCTGGCCTTTGACTTGCCCCTTTCAGGTACAGATGCACAGTTTGACTTCACTGGCCACTGCAGGGAACTGTGGGGGAGAAACTTTGGTCTCTTGACACCCCGATTAGGTTCAGGGTTTTTTTTGGTGGAGACTTGCCTTTCATGACATCTTTGCTGCAGCAGTTGATCTCCTTACTGCCAGTGGTGGCACACTCTGGGTCTCTGGGGCATTGTATCTTGGTGGCCTCCTGCCAGTGTTTCTCCATCCTTCTCCTGAGCTCTGTGTTCTGGGGCTCTGTTATAGTCAACTTACATTGTCTTGGCTGGAGATTGCTTTCCTGCAGGGTCCAGCCCAGTCTTGTGCAGATGGCTGCTGGCCCACCTGGAGGCCCCAACCTCACTTCTTCGGTTGGTGTGATTAGGTGGGGTGGTCTTCCCCAATCAGGATGAGGGGTTTGACCCTTTCAAACGGCAGTCTGGCCAAGTGTCTGTATTTAGTTGTGAGTTTAGATACAGGATACGATTGCTCACCCAGCCCCAGGTGACGGCTCCTTTGATTTGGTAACATTGCTTTGGTTGACATGCTGGGGACACAGAGAAAGACACTGATGCCTTCAGTGTCTGCACATCCTGCCTGATGGTCCTGAAGCCAAATCTTCTGTCTTCAGTCTTTCCCTCACTGTTCACTGCTCACTGTTCACCTCACCGAATTTAGCCCAAGGAGTTTGACCCCTAGTTTGGCCATAGACCCCCTAGTTTGGCCATAGCCACTTGCCCAAATGTGCCGACATGTGCTGACCTCATCACATCTGTGATGATGGCTATGGCCGTTTTTAGCCAACGTAGTGTTTTTTGTGCAAAACTAATGCTTGGAATGGATCCAGAATCATGAAAAGCCCCTAGTTTGACATGCCACATGCTACTTAAAGCATAATGAAATTTAGAACATTTAGCCTTATATTGGTTGTTGATGGTACCCAACTTTCAGCAGCTGTCAAACATGCCCCTAGGGTGGTCAAATAGAAACCAATGTGGGATATGTTAGTAGACACCTTTACAAACATTGGTGAAGAAAATTCTTGGTAAGAAATGTATTCACAGATTTTATATTATTCTGATAATATTCCCTGAGTAAATTGGTAAAATAATAGCAGGTCCACCATTTTTGAAAATGTCTACCATCCATGGTCACAGGATAAATCTAAATAGTACAACTGTATTCCTCACCCTTGAAAATGTATGATTAGTCACCAGAATCAAGATCCTAGGTGGTGTAGAACTTGAGTTATTGGGAAATAACAGAAAGTTGGCGGCCATTTTGAAAAATGTCTACCATGGTCACAGGACAAATCTAAATAGTACCAATGTATCCCACATCCTTGAAAATGTATGATTAGTCACCAGAATCAAGATCCTAGGTGGTGTAGAACTTGAGTTATTGGGAAATAACAGAAAGTTGGCGGCCATTTTGAAAAATGGCTGCCATGTTCACAGGGCAAATCTAAATAGTACCACTGTATTCCTCATCCTTGAAAATGTGGGATTAGTCACCAGAATCAAGATCCTAGGTGGTCTAGAACCTAAATCAGTTAAACTTGTCAACTCCGTCAGATGTTCGTCAACTCCGTCAGACGTTCGTCCCGTGATGTTTTTGTTAATTTCCAAAGAAATAGAAAATTTGCTGTCAAATCTTTTGTGCTTATGTATTGAAACACCAACTGAAATGATACGTAATGATGATTTTTTTTTTTTTTTACATGGTTTTCATGTTATAATATTGAAAATAAAGGTTGAAATGACGGTTTTGAGAAATTGGATATTTCATAATAGTGTGATATTGGAACAAAATAATATTAAAAGATTTGTATTACTTAACTTGATTACTGAAAGCCATTATAAGATAACTGAGGACTTTATATTATTGTTGAAATGATAAAATTCAATTAAAAGGGATTTTAGTGTGTCTGACGGAGTTGACATGAATCAGGTATTAAGTGCATAAATGTCCCATTTTAGAAAGAAATGTTATGCGAAAAACCTGTTCCTTCTCAAGATTGGTAGTTGAGACCTGTGTCTACAAATACATCTATTTGATTTGAATGTATCTTAAAAAAAAAAAAAATCCAGTTTGAAAAAGGTTTTGTCCCTTATCTCAAGAATGGGTGATATATATATATATATAAAACAGGTGGGTCAACTCAATTTCTTTCTTTCCCTTTTTTCTTCTAGGTGCAGGAGGAGTCGTCGCTGCCGCGGGACCGCGGGACCTCGTCACTGGACTAGGTGAGTAGTTCTACTTGGATACTCCGGTAGGTGTGAAGCTGTGGGGGATTCCAACAGGTGAGTATGAGTAGAGTACAATTTTGTAACCCATTTTTCACCCGGTGCCAATTTCCTAAACTGTAATCCTGCATGAGTGCTACTCTCCCACTGCCAACCTGGAGAGCCCCGAACTGAGCTCATGCTTCCTCATAGGCTAGAGGCACACAAACTGATTACAGCTGTTCATAAACGAGAGCTTGCTGCAGCTGGCAAACAATATGCCCAGCTTTGTGCGTTTGTGGGTACCCCATCGCGATGATTTGATTGGTTGAGCACCCCATAGCGATGATTTGATTGGTTGAGCACCCCATACCGATGATTTGATTGGCTGAGCCAATTACGTATTGAGGATAAAAGGTCACAACAGGTCTGTTGGTTGAGTTCATTTCCTGTTTGGTTCAACATTATTTTCATTTAAGTTAGGTTGACCTCAAGGGCCCTACCACTTCAGTTGTTGAAACCTTTGTTAATTATTTGTTACTTTTGACATTAAACCAAACTTTGAGTTTGAAAACCTGTCATCTTTAAGCTTTGACTGCTCACACCCATAATATGACCAAACTCCACTTTTATTCAATTCAATAAACAACCGTAAACCTATTTCTGTCTGATACTTAGTCTTTTCTAGAGAAATTACTGCTACTGATTTTGTCCAAACCTCACCCAAATCTCTATAGTCATTTGATCAATATGTATTTGTCCCATGTCTCATATTCCTTCCTGATTGGCTCAGATTGGTAACATTTGTAGGACCGGGCCGTTTTTAACAAAATATTATAAATCATTATGCATGCAGCGCCAGCGCCTGATTGCTGTGAATCCTTTTACACACAGTCCCACTGGTGTGTGAATCCTATTGAAGATTTGTTTCGTGAAAGATCAAAGTACAGAACAAAAATTAACACACATTATCTTTGGGGTCATGTGATCAAGATCTATAAGTTTGATTTCTAGTCAGATCCCATTCCCAGTGCCTATATATACCCAGAGCGTCCGTCCGTCCGTCCATCAGTATAGTCACACCTCCATATATGGTCAGCCCATATTGTTTGTCCACACTATATTTCACACACAAGATGTTAGGCATTTTTGAGGTGCGCCAGCCCCTCCTATACACAGGTATAATGTTTGTCTTTAGTTCAATGTTTGTTTTGTAAACGCCATTGACAATGAAGGGAACATTTACGTCATAATGTGCCTCAGAGTCATTACGTCATATTGTATGTTTATTGTTAATGGCGTTTAATGGGGTTTTTTTGCACCGTTTGTTTTACATCACCTCACTTCACACGGGTGTGATTTTTATTCTGTGTAAAGGATCTCAAAAAATCACCTTAAAGCTAGTTACTTTTCAACGTCATGTGGGACATTTCTCATTTGGCTGTGTCCTCTGTGATAACTTTGTTCTGGCAGAACATCTGGTGCCTTTTTGGTGCTTTTGGCTTTCCTGAATTCATTTGACCCAGCCTCCCACTCACAGCTTGTACAAAGTTTGACCCTTTTCCATGAACCAACGTTTGATGGCAGGTAACCCCCATGTCGAGGTGGGAAAATTCCTATAAATCCAACATTGAAAAAGAGGTGTAAAGTTTGAACCATTTCCATTTTGAACCAATTTCCACATTAACTTGTTGTCATGTCCCAGCATACTGGTCCTGCATATTGATGTGGGAACATTCCTATGGCTTCAACATTTGAAACAAGAAATTAATTTGACATAAATTTTAGGCCTATCATAACAGAGAACAGTGTGCATGTGTGTGCGTGCATGTGTGTGCGTGCATTCATGTGTGTACGTGTGTACGCACGTACACATGTCTGTCTGTGTGTGTGTGTGTGTGTGTGTGTGTGTGTGTGTGGGCGTGGTGTGTGTGTGTGTGTGTGTGTGTGTGTGTGTGTGTGTGTGTGTGTGTGTGTGTGTGTGTGTGTGTGTGTGTGTGTGTGCGTGCGTGCATGCGTGCAATCCGTGCATGTGTTTTTGCTATTCCTGTGAAGTGGTCAGTGGCGGTCTCTGTGGGCAGTCAGCAGGGTTTTCACAGCACACAGTCCAAAAGACATTAGCGATACATTTCATGTCTCTCATGTCTTTATTGTTTATACTTACTTTACTTTATTTGCATATGGATTAATCAGATTCTGGAGAAATTACTCCAAGTTGAAGAATCAAAGATGACCAATAACCATCTGTGCGGTCGATCTTGCCAAGACTATTAGGGACACGAGCATAACTGACAGGCGGGGATAAAGCATGTTGTGGCCACTGGGATCTTTTGTGTGACTGTGACAGAGACAGAAGAGCTGTGTGCAGCAACCTCATCTACACTAGACTTTAGTAGAATACTTTACACTTTTTTTCAAGTTCCGCTGACAGTAATCCAGGGCAAAGAGCGAATACATCACCACTAGCCACAAGCAACCATTAACCATTCTTCTTCTAGCATTAAATAATGATAGCAGAGTTCAGGATGAATACATTGGAAAGATGATAGATAAGGAAAGAGTTAGAATGTTTTTAATTTGATTTCAAGGCAATGCAGAGGGGGAGATATTCAGAGAGGGGATACACTACAGTATATCTCTCCCTCCCTCACACTCCCTTCGTTTATGGCAGGGAGGATTATGTTTAATTGTATCATAAATGACGGGCTGAGGCTGAGACTTGGCCCTGAATCAAGGCAGATCATGCACAACCATTTTATGATTTCTTTCCACCTCGCTTGCTGCCTGTGTGGTGGTACACTTGACAAAAACCACACAAGAAATAGAGAGAGAGGGTGGGGGGAGAAAGTTACACATAACACACACACACAAACAGTATCAAACTCCCCTGTCATTGTGATTAGTTTAATTTGTGTGTGTGTGTGCGTGTGTGAGCGTGTGCATGCGCACGGGCGTATGGCAGCTCTCCTCTCTAGTGTGTGGCACCCTGGAGCAACATAACCACAGTAATCACTGAATTAGCACAAGAGGAGATGGAAAATGGCTGCCAAACATGCTGCCATGTGCAGTAAGTCTTCACTTGTTTTGGGGTCAGACAAATTGCAGTGTTGATTGGGAACAAGGCAGTTTGGTTGTTACATACAAGCTAAACAAGCGTGGTAATGTTGGCCGTGGTAGAACATCACCAGACTGAGTTAAGCTTACAGCAGGGGGGCTGTGAGGTCATTAACACTCCACACTGACTACAAATGATATTCTCTCTGTTTAGTTTCAGCATTGGCATGCTATGGGAGCTGTGTGTGTGTGTGTGTGTGTGTGTGTGTGTGTGTGTGTGTGTGTGTGTGTGTGTGCGTGCGTGCGTGCGTGCGTACGTGCGTGTGTGCGTGCATGCATGCATGCGTGAGTGAATGTTTGCGTGTTTTAAGCATTATGGAAACCCAATTATAAAACATTCCCTTCTCAATAACTGAAAGCTGCACATTAAAAAGAATATGCCAAAACAAAATATTGAAATGTGTGTAACACAAGAGCCAAAATAAATGTCACATATTATGTTATTTTTGTTCACATATCCCAAGCTTTCTCTAATCTGCGTGTATCTCTGTCTCTGTGTGTGTGTGTGTGTGTGTGTGTGTGTGTGTGTGTGTGTGTGTGTGTGTGCGTGCGCGTGCGCGCGTGCGTGTGTGTGTGCGTGCGTGCGTGCGTGCGTGTGTGTGTGTGTGTGTGTGTGTGTGTGTGTGTGTGTGCGTGTGTGCGTGTGTGCATGCGTGTGTGTGTGTGGGTGGTGATTCCACTTGAATGGACCACCAGGACAGTAGACATCAGCTCCTCCTCTGATCCTAATAGAACTGATTACAGGCTGATCAGTGCTGGTAATAGTTAAAGCTTCAAAGCCAGTTCCCTCTGAGCCTGTCACCAGTTATTTCCTAGCATGAGATCGCACTCTAATGATCTCTCTCTCTCTCTCTCTCTCTCTCTCTCTCTCTCTCTCTCTCTCTCTCTCTCTCTCTCTCTCTGTTCTCCTTTTCCTTCATCTCTCTTGTTTCTCTCTGTCACTCTGTTTTTCTCCAATTTTGCCTTTGTGTGTGGTGTGTTCTTTCTGTCTCAAAATGTGTGTGTGTGTGTGTGTGTGTGTGTGTGTGTGTGTGTGTGTGTGTGTGTGTGCGTGCGCGCGTGCGTGCGTGTTTTCTTGCGTGCGTGCATGCGTGCAGTGTGTATCCTCTCTTCTTTGTCACTCTATCTGTCTCCATCTGTCGGTGTAGGGCTGTAGTCCATTTAACTCTATGTTGTAGGCCCATATGTGTGCTGCTGCTCCCCCCTCTTGTCTTCTCTCTCTCTCTCTCTCTCTCTCTCTCTCTCTCTCTCTCTCTCTCTATCTCTCTCTCTCTCTCCCTTCCACCTGTGCGCGTGCGTGCACGTTTGCCTCCAGGTGACCACAGGTCACACCTTTGTCTCAGTACCCTAAAATTAAAATGTCTTAGTGACCCGGCCCTCCTCATACACACACACACTGCTGGCATAGCCCCAGGTTTTGACACGGCCACACTTGCAGAATGTGTTTTTTTGTAAACACGCACATGTCGGAAAGATTTGCCGTTGTTTCTGACAGAGAAACAGAGTGAGTGAGTTTAAAAAGATTAAATAAAAAAAAGATTCTGCGTGGGAAATGATGGAATTGAGCCGACGGTACCTGGTCATAGCTGCTGTGCATTTCCTTGCAGTGTCTGCGGCGCATCACTTCAACAGGTAGGTTTCTATGAACGTTTGTTAAGTCTGACTCTGTAGGGCAGGCTATCTAGAACAACTTGTAGTGGTGGTAACAGACTAACATATAGGCTACACAACAGTAGTGTATTAAGGAATGTCTTTTAAACACATAATAGCAGCTTCTGTCTACCACGGCTGGCGTTTCTGTGAATTATTGCAGTGATTCGTTATCGCCGATGGTGTTTTTGACTCAGCGGGTGTTTAACAGTTTTTACATACAGGCCATGGCAGGGTAGTGCTGGGTAAATGTTAGTCCAATTCTCTGCACTTCATTAGCCTACGCTACATTTTAATGAGGAGTAATTTTGCCATTTAGATGAAGTTGTGGGTTACTGTGACTGTCTGTCTGACCATTTATTGTGAGCACATGGGAATAAGGGGGAAGGTGTTTCCTAAGTGATTATACAGCTGCTGCAAATGGGTTCCAGAGTGTTTTCAGAGGTCTGATAATAATGCAACTATTATATGGACTTGATTGTATTTGATGTTGAATAATAATGGTTGTATTCTTGAGTGCTGGAGGGGTTGCTGACTGGCCTGTTAAAATAGTAGGCCTAATGTTATATAGATCATGAGAAATAATCTGTTCTGAATATATAAACCCATGAAGTTATTTTTCAATAGTGATGTTAAATACACAGAAATTAGACATCACAGCTTTTCTACCAATAAGTATATCTCTCTTCTTTTTCCTCACACTTTATTTGAATTTCTTTCCCCCATCAAACTATCAGACTATCAGACAGCAGAGATGCACATACAGTATAGCCTACCTGAAAAACATTAAAGCAGTATCGTACTTCCTCTTTTCCTCTTCTACCACAGATTTAAACATGGTTTCCTGCAATCTAGGCTCTAGTTCAATCTTTACCATTGAACTAGAGCTTGCCTGCTTGCTCGGGGGATTTTGAATTTTAACCATCAGGTCAAAAATTGTGTCAGATTCTGTGTGTAGGTAAAACATGACATTTGACACTATTGAAAGGTCTCAATAGAGGATACTGTATACGAAGTTCATGAACCATTATTATGTACTTGCTGCCTGGGGCAATATGCATTGCAAAGGCAGATGAAGGTTGGCTATGTGAGGCTAAGAAAATATATAATTTTGTGTGCAAAATAATTATATCCTTTTCCATAACGCTTAATTTATAGTCTATCGAACGGTGTCTTTAAAGAACAATTATTTCAAGCTACAGTATCAACACGTCGATGTGATGCATTGTTAACTGTAGATTTCTTCCTTTTGGCAAGCAACACTGTTGTACTATACAGAGCATAAATTAGGTTTAAGGTGTCGGAACTCGGAAGTCATCAGTCCTGTCTGTGTAGAATGTGAAGTCCTAATGATCTGATAACAAGTTACAACCCTGTGGTCCCTCCAGGTCATTATTGGAGGATGCGTCGGAGCGACCCGCAGTACGCCCGGGGCCAGGTGTCTGCTCCTACGGCCGGGCCACATCCTGCTGCATGGGGTGGAGGAATGTTAATGGCGTTTGTAAGCGTAAGTCAGCTCTCTATTGAAGCGGACCACCAACACAATTAAATAATACCCACAGCTCACAGGTTATCTCACTGGCTATAGTGAAAACAAACGTCCGCTAGTAAAATGGGACCAGATTTTTTTTTAATTTTAATCATTGCATGTGGAGGTTCCTCAAATCCAAATGTTTGCATATATTGGGCATGGTGTTGTCAATTAACTTTATGCAAGTGCATTTGGTTTTGTGCGATATGCTTCAAAGAAAATATAATGCACAAACAGAATGACGAAAAACAAGATGGGGGCTCACAACTCACTTTAAAATGCTCAAAATGTATTAACAGCACAGCAGCAATATGCGACGATTCGACCTTGCTAGAGAAAGACTGCAAGCTCGAAAATGTATGCATGCTGCTGTCCTGACTCCTGTGAATACATTTAGAGAATTTTAGAGTGAGTTACGAGCCCCCATCTTGTTTGTCTCACAGTCTGATATGCTGACATGAACGTTGTTACCATGTCTGTTTCAGAATGTTTGGGAAATGGTTACCAAGGTTTCTAAAGGCAGATGTTGGCACAGGTTAACCCCATCATATACCGACAAAACAAATGAAAATGTAGGCTATTCTACGGTCTTGATAGCATGTTCAGATTATGCCCTTAAAGTGGTGAAATGATCAGAGGAGGATGATGCAACGTTCCAGTGTTTTCTTCTGCTGTCAGCTCCTCCAACAGGGTGACATGTCCTTATCGATGGTAATAAACATTCCCCAACAGGCCTTATAGAAACTAAAAGTGACATTTAAGGGAAATTGAGTCCCTATTGTTTACAATGGCGAATCTGCCAGAGGAAGAAGCCGTGTGCTGCCCGGTCTGTTGTTGTGAACGCCGCTATGGAATACTTTTCTACATACAACAAGCCATTACACCGCTTTAAAGTGGATTTTCATGACAAGCAACTCAGCGGTCGGTGCAGTGGCTGTTCAACGGTAACTTTAAACATAGGCAGTCTAGCCTGAAAGATGGCCGTAAATTGTCGGCATTTAACCTGTTAAATAGCTCTCCTTTATCAGTGTATCTTCAAATCATCAGTAATACCACCTGAAAAACGAATGAGTTGAAAACCGCATGTCAAGTTTATGATGTTCTGTCTCCTCTTTTCTCAAGAAAGAAATATGCCAGTTTAGTTTACAGAATCTATGTGCTATAGTTGTATGTTTATCACTATTTATGTTGAATGTCATCCCTTAATTGTGTTCCACAGCGGTGTGTATGAAGGCCTGTTTACATGGCGAGTGTGTGGGCCCGGACATATGTTTGTGTACCAAAGGATATACAGGACCACAATGTGAAGAAGGTATACATTGTACAATGTACATACACCTGCAAGTACATCTGGTTGAATACACTGTAAACATCTTATCACATCTCATCAGTGGTGGAAAGTAACTAAGTACATTTTCTCAAGTACTGTAGTTACTAGTTAATTTTCAGATTTAGGCATACTCAGGGAACATGTAAAATATAAGTATTATTATTAAGTCCAAAACGCTGCAAGTTGAGAATGCAATGCATGCAAATTACATGGGCATAATCCAATGGGTTGGGTTGGCCGATCCAGGTACAGGAAGCCGATGCTTACACCCGCCACACACAGATACATACATTTGTAGTTTTCGGCGACACACACAGCAAGTTTGAAGTCAATCGGTAGGACAGTTGCACACACACACACACACACACACACACACACACACACACTGCACCCAGGTTCAATTAATGGCAAGATATACTGTAGTTATTCCACCACTGCATCTCATCTCATCTAATGAATTCATATCATTTCATACCATCTGTGATGGTTTCATGTGATGAAAATCACTATTTTAAAAGAGTAATAATACAACTACTATGTTATATCGACTCCAGATGTGAATGAGTGTGGTCTTCCATGGCGGCCCTGTTCCCAGCGTTGTATGAACACTTATGGTACCTACCGATGCTACTGCGAGGCGGGCTTCCTGCTGAATGCAAACGGACACACCTGCGCACGTGAGTCATTTTATGCTCTTTTACAGTATATGAATATACTATGTGCACACACACGAGTGCACACACACACACACACACACACACAGTAGAGAGAGAGAGAGAGAGAGAGAGAGAGATCGGAGATGTGTTTACCACACCCATAACCTTACTTAGTCACTTAAGAGAAATAAATGCAGCAACCATGCCAGACATGCAAGACATCTTGACCTCACCCACTGTTATAGTTCGACACACAAGTGGCATATCACTGTTTAGGTCAGCAACTGTCACCTAACTTGACTAACATCGGTCAATGGAGTTTAATTCAAATAATTCAAATGGAGGATGTTGTTATATTATCAATACAGTATTTACACAATATATGGAGAGGTCACGCTAGGTAGGCATATGCTGTACCTCTATCTACACACCAATGTTATCCTTACCAACCTAACTTTCCATGGCCACTGTAAGGTAATCTGTAATATCGGATGAGATTTCTATATTAGTTGCCGCATGTGATTGCTGCAGCAGTTCGTCCAGGTTCTCTCCAGTACAGTATAAAATAGGAGTTAACATGGCTAACACCCAACCACCGTCTTCGATATGAAAACAACACTATGCAGTATGACAGAATAGGACTGTGCAGTATGAGTGGTGGCATGTGTTCCTCAGCCAGTGTGTTCCCTGGTTGTCTGTCTTCCAGGAGAGACCGAGTGTTCCTGCACGCGTTGCCAGTTTGGCTGCCAGATGGAGGGGGGAGGAGGAGCCGTGCGCTGCCTGTGTCCCCCCGGTCTCCACCTGGACACCAACAACCGGACCTGCAAAGGTGGGTTACTCTCATAAACCCCCTCACAGCCCTGGTAGTATAGTAAATCACCATCATCTCATTTTAGCTCATTTGATCTTAATTATTTCACAACCACTTTCAACCTTTTGTCCCTATTTTGGATATTGTATGTATGTATTTATGTATAATATTATAATATTGTAATGACTCACAAAACATTCCATGACTGCATGGCCTTTGCAGCTAAGCACAGGTTCCCATGGACATTATGTTAACTATATACCAAAGGCGCTCACTGAACACTTAACTGTACAGCCTTTAATTAGCTCAAAGTGTAAAGACAAACGGTCCAGGATCCAGTTGGACATTCATTGTCCAGACTACCTACAGTTTATGTCAAAAGGAGCAGTCATGGGTTCAATGTCTTGCTCAAGGACACTTTGACTCGCCACCAGGGGAGGGAAATGAACCTGGAGCCTTCCCATTCCAAGACAACCGCTCTAGCTGCTGGGCCACTGCCGCTCTTCTCAATCGTCATTTTTGTTTGGCTTCCTTCAGACAATGCAGAAGCATAGATAATAACAACAAAATAATGATAAAAAAGCTGCCCTCAGAGCAGCAAATTAACATGGTTGTATGTGCAATGTGCATATAATCCTGGTAGGCCTATATTTAATACACCAACAGCATTTTTCCCAGTAGCTGCCATGCAGCAAACTTTGTAGTTGTAGTTAGGTAAGTAGGTAGCAGTTCAAGTGTAATAGTGCAAGAAAGGTGATGGAGGTGCAGTGAGGAATTCGAAGGCAGGGCTAGCTTTTCCCTTTGCCCTGGTTCGTTTTGGTTCTTGACAGTTCGATGTACCTGATTGGCTGATTGTTCATGGATAGAAGCTTTTTTGCAGTCTATTGCCAGTAGCTGTTTTCCATTCGGCAACATCTCAAACAGTCTATGGTTGGGATTACTTGGATCTGTGAAGATTTCGTAAGCTCTGCTGACACAGCGTTCGTCGTACAGGGCTTGGAAGGGGGGAGATCTCAGGTGGTTATCATACCATTTATTTACCATACCATACTTCATTTTTTAGGATTTTACGGTGCAAACTTGACTTTGTCACCATATAATGTGACTGTGGTGTGTTTACCAGGCCAGCTTCATCTTTCCTTGCAGTTGAACTTGGCCATGGTCACATTTAAGCCAAATCAATCCAATCTAGAGCGGACCCTTTTGAAAGGTTGCATCTGTGTTGCATTCTGTGTGAAAACAGAGCTTAGTCAGGTGACCAGAAACACTTAGCTTTTGAGGTGCATAGTATATTAGTTTGAAAGGAGGAACATTGCATCATACGAAAACAACCTTTTGAAGCTCTCGGCTACAGAGGTGATACAATTGGCAGTTTGTGTCCTTCCTTGTTGTTGAAACAGAGGTGTGCATTTCAAACACTCCAGCACACCGGTGACTGCATGGTCAAGGTGCTCATTTGTCTCTCTTCTGTCCCTTTGAAGGTGATGATCGCTTTGAGTCCAGAAAAACAAACCTTTCACCACTCTAGCCTCCCGTGCTTTGTGTTTGTGTGGTCCTCTTTTAAAGCCAATGTAGTATTAAATCTGTGTGTGTGTGTGTGTGTGTGTGTGTGTGTGTGTATGTGTGTGTGTGTGTGTGTGTGTGTGTGTGTGTGTGTGTGCGTGTGCGTGTGCGTGTGCTTGTGTGCGTGTGCGTGTGCGTGTGTGTGTGTGTGTGTGTGTGTGCGTGCGTGCGTGCGTGTGTGTCCATATGCATCTGTGGAAGTATTTTGTTCATGAACATGCTTGCCTATAGATAATTGCTGTTTGTTGTGTTTTGTGGCAGACATAGATGAGTGCCGGGGTTCCTCTCGTTTGTGCCCCCCACGTCAGACCTGTAGAAACACTTTCGGCAGCTTTGTGTGTGTGTGTCAGGACGGCTTCGTGATGGGAACCCTCCGGGGCTCAGTGCAATGTCGAGGTAATGTATTTGGGATTGAATGCAAATCATGTTCTGACTCATGCTCGCGTGTGTCTCTGCGTGCTGCATTGCAATATTAATAAAAAGGACATTCTTATACCACTGAGCAGATGATCATATGTTTCTTGTCAAAGATGCTCTGCTGGCAGACCGTGTGTGCACGCGTGTGCATGTGCGCATGCGTGGTTTTGCCCATTGACACACACGTGTGAGAGAGATTTTTTTTGTTGTTGCATGAAGCCACATCCAGCTCTGCTCCATGTCAGCCTGTTTAAATGACTAAGTGGATCACAGCACGACCCCACATGTTCCATTCATCTGTCCTAATTGGCAGAGAGTCGGAACATGTGAAGATGTGCTTTGGCAGCAGCGAATCCAGAAACCATGTTTATTTGACGAGCAGCTCACAGCTCACCCACTCGGCCGTGGGGATCGCCCACGAGCTGTTTTTGTTTACATCCACTTGATGAGCACCACAGCATCATCTGTCAAGCAGGTTGGAAACAGATATTCACAGTTTCACGGCAACCTCCATTCCTGCCTTACGCCTGGTTTATTCGCAGTTGCGCCTCGGTGTCACGGGCAGAAAATAGCTGATTTCTGGAATGCTAGGAGTGCACTGATATTGGCAAAACCTGATTACAGGTGTTTCACTGCATACAGAGTGATCAGAGTTGCTACAGAGAAAGGTTTTGTGCGATCAAGTTGTGTGGAGCCAAGCTGGACTCCAATGCCAGAGTTTCTGCATAGACAAATATACAAAAACACATTGTTGACAGGGTTGGGTGAAACATCTTTCCTTTTCATGAATAATTGCGCCGTCTGACGATGTTTAAGCTGCGGTAGCCAATATTGCGATTGTGTTATTTTTCCTAATAATTTGAGCTGCTCTACCACACGCGTTTCTTTACTCCAGGGCCAAACATTGGCACTTAAGGCAGTTATTAACAAGCATTGTGATTGGCATACTGATTAGTATGTGATACAGTACTGTGTATATAATCATGGAGGTATGTGTGGAACATGTTTTCATGTACTTTTAGACAAATTCCTTTAGCAACTTCAATTGATTCAACAACATTTATCGAACTGTGGCTCTTCGAGGATAAAGAATCATTTTGGCTCTTCTCTTCCTCCCCACCTAGATCAAGATGAGTGTTTGACGGGTTCTCATCGGTGCAGCCGCCGTGCTCAGTGTGTCAACACAGATGGCTCCTACACCTGTCAGTGTTTGGAGGAGTACGCCGGTGACGGACGCACCTGCTGGCCCAGGAGAGCCCCACAGTCCAAGGTTTCCATGTACTTCCACTACAAACTGTCTAAGAGAACCAGGCCTGTACAGGCTGTACTGTCTAACCTCTAACACTGCCTGTCACAACACGCATGTGTGGCTTTCAAAATGACTTGTGTGACGCGCAACCTATACGTGTCACTGTGGGGTCAAGTTTTCCAAGTTGCAGTGGACCCTGTGGAAACAGACTGTTGAAGCTGCTTCAGTGGACAATTTATGAGGTTTTTTGAGGTAAAGGTCCTGGTAAACAGAGGCAAGGGGAGGATTCACTTAACTCACAGCATGCTACGAGCAGAGCAATGTTAAGAATCTGCCACACAACGGGAAGGTTTGTGGCCGTCATTTCTCTCGCTAGTCAGTTAGTCAACAAAGGCATGGCCCGGTTTACCGGCAACATTAGCGGTTACTGGTTGACTGTTTCATGTCAGTCAGAGAAGCCACTCATTTAACAAACATACTGTGAAACCTGACCACACTCTGTATTTTGCCTGTGTGCCCCGCCAGCCCAAATGGCCTGTGATGACAGGGACTTTTTCTTTGTTTCCCAGGAGGCAGGAGCCAGCCACACACACACACTCGCGCGCGCGAGCGAGCGCACACACACACACACACACACACACACACGCACGCACGCACACACACACACACACACACACACACACACACACACACACATACACACACACACACAATTGTGTGCGCAATTTCTGCACTTGCAGCAGGATTTCTCACCTACATTTCTCATTTACTTTGTTCAACAAATGTCAGTGAACGATACTGAGACACTTTATCTGTCATTAGTAATTTATTAAATATAGCCATGAATGTATTATAGCTTTGTTCATGCAAAGTGGTGTTTTGTGAGTGATTATACTTCATCATCAACCTTTGTTAATAAAAGGCTGACCTCTGGTGGATAGATAAGGAAAGCTGTCTACCTCCCCTCTCTTTTATTGTAAAGTTTGGCATTTTGATGTAATTCACAATGAACGAGCAGGCTGAGATTTGCTGCCTCGCCCAAAGTCACTGAGAGAATGTGGATGTTGGATGTGTGCTGGTGTAACAAAAACAAATTGTAAACGAATATTTACTTGACACTGGCCAGCACTTTGTTAAGCATTTCTCCTTTATAGCAATTCCCTGCATCTGGAAACATCTGGAAAGTGTGCAGCGCAACCACAGTCTTCTACTTTTGTCTATATAGCTTCAAAATCGTGACAGGGACTGACGTGTCTTGCTATTGTCAGCCTAATGTATGATGAGTCAATAAAGTGGCTTCACCCCCACACAGTCAGTGTTTTAACTCTGAGGGTGCAAAAATTGAACCGTAACGGTCCATTTGGCTATTTTGTACTCTCTGAGTTAAATTAACACTGACCATTTTAAAGTGCATCTTGTCCGTCCCCAAACCCACAGAGAGGTCGAACATTCGATTTGACTATTCCTCATAATGGCAGCT
>NC_137864.1:25774262-25826762 GCF_963924005.1 Protomyctophum bolini
ACTAACACATCTCTGTAATATAGGCTACTGAAAACTGTAAAAGACTGTAAAGGAATTGAAATGTGCCCTAAAGATCCCATCACACAAACACAGTCCATTTATAAACCTGTAAAAACCAGGCCAAACCGAACCTCAACTTCCACTTAAGCCTAGAGTTGAGGAGTAACCGACAACCCCAAAACCTCACCTCAATCTGACCACACTTCCACCACACTTGGCAGGCGAGTCCAACGTTGAGATGTTATGAACCATCGGTTTGGATATTATTTTACATTAGGCTTTACTGTGTCTATTTTGGCATGGCAGAAATCAACACTGGCGTGCAATGTTAGTTCTGTGAATTACTGGCACACTAAATTCAGATTCAAAAGGTTCTCTACATTTTTGGGCTGTTTTAATGGGAAAGTGTAAATAATTTAACATGGAATGTTTCTTGAATCCCAAATAGGAGTCCAAATTTGTACTGGTCTCGAAGTCAAGTAGGCCTACTGCCAACAGACTCTCAAAAGCAGCATTGAATAACCTGTTACGTTGTGATATTATTCTTTGTGCACTACAACACTGACCTCTTGTGGACAAAATAGCATAATGCCTTGACGACATCAGTCGTGGGCCCGAATGCCTATTCCCAATGTAGGCCTACTGTTCACCCAATACCTGGTGTGGTGCTAAAACGGGGCCACGGACAGAGCTCATGCATGAATGCAGGCCCCAGGGACACCCAGGGACGCGCAGAGGGATCTGGAGAGGCAGGGGCTGGAATTTCAAAAGGCACCAGGTGGATTTTAATAGTAGGCCTATTATTTTTTGAGGGGTGCACTGCAAGCCCCTCCTATATTCAGCTATTAGTGTAGATTTTCGTCTTACACAAACATTAAATTCCCATTGACAATGAATGGAGAAATTTACATCATATTTGTATGAGCAAATCGGCATATAGTGTCTTTTTTACGTCATGATGATGTACAATGATAAGAGTGCCACTCACTTCACACGAGTGGGATTTTTACGTTTCTACCCAGATTTAGAGGAATATCCTATTTTTGAGTGGTGCAACCACTCCAAGGAACAGCAATGTCCGTGTCAACCTTGTGTTCATGTGTTCATGTTTGTGTGACTATGAGCACCAGTACCAATGAGTACCAAAAGTGGCACTGTTGTGCTAGAAACAGAGAGAGAGAGAGATAGCGCTGCACTGTTGCCTGCTAATGAGAGAGAGAGGGGGGGATTTGCAACACTCAGTTCACACGGGTGTGATTTTTAATTAACACTGGGAATGTAAATGGTAGCCTAAAAAATAATAAATGGTGCATTTATATAGTGCCTTTATCCAAGGCGCTTTACATAGATTGTGCATTACATTCACCCATTCACACACATTCATACACCGATGGCGGCAGAAAACTGCATGCAAGGCACCAGATCAGGAGCAATTAGGGGTTCAACCCGGGGGAGCCCGGGTTCGAACTGGCAATCTTGCTGTTACCATCCTGCCACTCTACCCCTGATCCACCGCCGCCCCTGTAATGTACCATTATACAGAAAAGAATTAGGCACCTTGACAAAAACACTGAACAATGAAGACTAATGCATGTCAAACTGGGGGTCCTTGAAATTAAACGGGTTGAGAATCACTGCTAGGCCGTAACAATCTTCTCTTATGGGGGTCCCTGGCGTATCTTTTCAAATGGGGGTCCGCAGGGCTAATGAGTGTCAATTTGGGGTCCTTGACATGAAAAAGTTTGGGAACCACTGCCCTATGGGCCTCTCATTGCTCGGCAAGGCTACTATATTATACTATAGAAAATATAGGCCTAATAACTGCAACTCCTTTGTGTTTTTCATAAACTGGAATGAAGAGGCCTATACTGGATTTAGTGTTAAGAAATATACCTCAAACGCAAACTATCCCTCTTGTGTGGGTTATTCTTTTATTTAAATAAGATAATACAAATCACCTGTGTGAAGTGAGGAGCGCCCTTATCATCATACATCATACATCATCTCATTACGGCCTGCAATCACAATTTGCGTCCTCACCTTAATTCGTCTTCAGTGTTTGTTTTTAGGCGTTTGTGTTTTTATGTGTGTATGTTGTCCCGTCCGTTAGCTCTGCCTCTGCATGGTCCATTAGCCTGCATGGCGCGGCCAGACTCATAGCGAGGGTTCACTGATGTTTCCCCCCCGGAGGAAACATCAGTGAACCCTCTATAGGAAACATCAGTGAACCCTGGCTAGGAAACATCAGTGAACCCTGGCTAGGAAACATCCTAACCGTGCCAGGCTAATGGTCCATATCATAGGTCCTGGACCAAAGATAGTTGTCTGTTATGTTGGGGACAACATTAGCGTAATGTAACCTCTGTGCCCAGAGTCACATTGTTTCTATGTATTTTTGTTTGCTATGCTCCATTTTCATGTATTTTATTATTTTCTACCAATCCTCTGCTCTATGAAATTTTCCAATTTATCTGCTGGACTATATGCTACAATAAGCCAGTGAGATGCATGTGTTGCTATGGCAACAAGCCTTGATTGAGAGTCCCCGCCCACAGCTCACCTGGCTGATGGAGTGATGGGCAATCACAATGTTTGGGCCACCTGGAGAGTTTGACTCTGTCAGTCCAGAGTGGAGGTGAACAGAGAGACAGACAGGCTACTGGAGAAGCAAGAGGAATATTTCCCAAGTCTTGCCATATTTCCTTTCTGGAGTACTTTCCTGAATATTGGATTCTACCATTGGATTTAGAGACCTTCTTTTCGTTTTTGGAGTTTGGATTTCGACTGAGGATGGACTTTGCGGAACAGTGTAAAGGGAGGTAAGAGGAGACTTAACGCATTGACTGGGTTCCATTTGGATTTCTTTTTTTGGACATTTAAGTTTAGTTTTGGACAGTGCCAGGAGCTTTACACCCATCCCTTTCGAGGCAGTTTTATTTCATTTTGATTTCATTTTTACATTACATTTTGAAAACTTTCTTTTGTTTTGATTTAATAAATTACAGTTAAACTTATTTACTGATTTCTTTAGTTATTCTTATTCTGAACTGACCCACCACCTCCCTCATTTTTGCTATAATTGGTACCTTAATTGTTATTGTTGCAACCGTTATAGTAGATACAAACCAACTACTACAGTGCTATGTTTTGCAGTTGCTTGAGTCGTGCCATTCAGAGTCATTCGAATCGAAAACTTCATTTAAAGGTAGAGTAAGTGATTTCACTTAATTCAAATATCACTTATTTTTTTGTTTTGTTGTGATAATCCTCTCTACTATAGAGTGTGCTGACCATATAAGGAGTTCCTCCCTGTCCCCAGTTAACCCCTGGGGGTAAAAAACCTTAGGTTTCGTTTTTGACTCTCTATCCTGATTGGACGAAGGCTTAGGTCCCACAGCCAAAAACGAAACCTACGGTTTTTTTGAGTGAAATCACTTACTCTACCTTTAATAGCCTACTTTTATTTTTTATTTTTATTTCTTTTTTTCATTCCTAATTTTCACCTCAATAGACTGGGTCCGTTTCCCAAAAATATGAACCCCGAAGGCAAATCGTGTTAATTTATTACATGTTTTCTAAGGGTATTAAGGTCTGCTGAATCCAATTTGTCCGGTATGTATAACTCAAAGCCTGCTAAGCCCTCAAAATTGACCATTTAAAGATAGTGGCCACCACTGTGCTGAAACATAATAAAACGATATGTTTGACTAAATAAGGTAGAAAATACACTGAAATGTCATTTTTTATGTATTCATATATGGGGAATACTTTGACATATTCATATTTGTGTTCACATTTTTTTTATTTATTTGTTTTAGTACAACAGTTCAAGTCAATATCTATCCAGATGCCGAAGTGTATTGCTCTTTTGCATTCCATGTGTAGAGAGTGATGTCATACCAAGATGGCGTCCCAATTTACATTGTCGGCAAAGTGAATTCACGGCTAAACAGCAATAAGTCATGTGCTTAGAAACAACCCCCTCTTTTTCTTTTACAAAAAGCAAAAAGGTCAGCGGCACAAACATGAAAACTTTGCTTAAGGCCAATTTTTAAACGACCCAACACTAACGCATTTTATATAGAAAACAAAAGTGTTAACGTGCATCACATTTTATTCCAGTTGAAGACAAATTTGTGCAAAACAAAATCAATACGAATTTTGAAAAGTAAACAAATTTTACAAGTCCTATGAAGCATAAACTAGCCTTTAAGGTAGCAAATAGGAGCAGATTTTAAGTCGCAAAAAGCTGCACGATACACCTGCCATCTACAAAAACAACCAACAGCCCTGTTAAGTACTTCAAAAGTGTTTAGAATCGACAACTGTGCATGAAGTCCAATTCATACTCTCACACTACAGTGTCAGTGTTGAAAATAGCTGACCTACAAGCTCAAACACTGCTCGCATACATTTGATCTCAATTGTTTGTAAGATTTCAGCAAAAGCCCCCCTTGTCCTCAAGGTTAAAGAGAGTGAAAGCCTGACGTGCAGGTCTTGCAGTGCACAAGCCTTCTTTTCTTCAGATACAATGAGGGACTTGCAGTAGTGCAATACATCCTATTCAAGAGCACTCATCACATGTCCCAAGCCTCAACATTCGTGAGCTTGTAGGTCGACTATTTTTTGACACACGTCATGCAACAAAGCATAAATTAGGCTCAACTGTAGTCTTGTGTTTTCACAATATGCAACAAAGCATAAATTAGGCTCAACTGTAGTCTTGCGTTTTCACAGTATGACTGCACTTCCTATATTGGGTCTACCAATTATTTTCCGTGTTGGCATCATGGAAATTAAAACATTTAAATTATGTCAGATGCTGTCAAAATAAGCCAAACATGTCATTGTAAAGATCTAATAATTACACCATTAAAATGTATGCATCCGACTAACAAATGGAAGTAAATGTTGTGTCTGAAACTTCATGCCATTTACAAAAGCAAAACCTTTCCTCAGTTTTGTTCGATTGGCTTGGCAGACAGTTTCGAACCGGGAAACAGTCAAACAAAGCTATAAGGGAGAACAGGTAACTCACTTTCTGATAAACTGGGGACTACAGTGTATGCACAGAGCTGAATAAAATCTAATCCATTTGAAGACGTTTAACAAAGCCACTAGTTCAAAGACCTCATACATTGAAAACTGTGCTACTTCAATAAGTGCCAAGGACGGGTGGACCACAAGGAATTTTTTTTAACCAAAGTGCACTATGGAATAGATAGGATATAAATGACTTATGCATAATAACATGCATTTCCCAGAACGGGATAATAACACCAATTTCCTCAAAAGGGCATAAGCTGCAAAATGACAAGCTACACATCTGTATGAAAATGATTAGACCAGTGGTTCTCAAAGTTGGATTCTAGGCACCCTCAGGGCTCCTTGACAAGGTAGTGAGGTCTGCAACTATAGAGTGTACAAATGGAAGCAGACCGACCCGAAGGTCCATTTGGTTCCATTTGTACGCTCCGATCAGTGTTCCTCGTTTGAGAACTACTGGATTAGACGCAAACGAAGGGCAGCAGGGGTAATAGTTTTCACCATGTAGAAACTAGCGCCAAGTGCACTTAAGAGAGTTGCAGAGAGGGAGATTACAGAAGGATTTCACAAAGTGGGACCTCAGTATTTTGTTCTCAACTTGCTTCAAAAAGGTGGGTAGTGGTGAATACAACAAAAATACTGGCCATAGAACGAAAAATAAATCAATCTTTGGATACGTAAAAAACCCTATACAACAATCCCCCCTTTTTACACATCAGTCTTCTGAGGTGCCCTCTTTGGTTGCCTTGTTCTTTCGCACCTCTTCCAGTTTCTTGTCCTTCTCCTTGAACTTCTCGTTCATGGCTGCCATGATGGCTGTACGGTTCTCCTTGTTGGCCTCCATATTCTGGTTGAGCTTCTCCTCTGCAGTCTTGCTGAAGTTGTTGTTCTCCTCCATGGCTTTCTGAAGGACTTCCTTCTCATGCTCACGTTTCGCTGCCAACTGCTTCAGAACCTCCGCCTCATGGCACTTACGTCGCTCCTCGGCAGCCTCTAGTTTCTTCTGGATCTCATCCAGCGTGACGTCCTTCTTCTTGGGGGGGGACAGGGGGAACTCTCCTTTGCCATCGTGTACTGGAGCCCCCAGAATCACCTCAAAAGCCTGGCCGGAGGCCCGCTTGTCCAGCTCCTTCACCACAATTTCTTCAGCCATCTTTGCCATATTTACTGTGGATCTACAACCTGGGGGGGCAGCGGACTGACCTCATGCCTCCTTCTATGCATGAGGAGTCCAAGCTGCTTCTTTTCACCTGACAGGGGGGAATTTCCCCGGCCGGACGTAGCGCGTGGAAGGGACACGTTATTCCGACCAGTTCCTTTCCCCTCCATCAGGCGCCCCGGCTGGCCAGGGGGAGGTAGTTTTAGAGACCAGGATTACGGCATGTTTTTGTGAGGGTATCTACCCTAGGGGACATGGGGAGAACATGCAAACTCCACACAGAAAGGCCCTTTCGCCAACCCCCGCCTCGGGTATGGGCACTGATGACGCGGAGGAGGGAACACGCCGCCAGTGCCCACAGCGTCCCTAGCGGGAATCGAACCCAGGACCTTCTAGCTGTGAGGCGACAGCACTACCAACTGTGCCACCGTGCCCCTATTATATTCATATTTAAGATAAATTGTGAAGGAACCACTTTTATATCATTTATATTGTGAAAATTGGCCACTTTAGTAATTAATAAAATGTTTTTTTATTATTTGTGATGATATGATGAATAATTACTTCAAGCCTTAATTTGTGTTTCTGACTTGTATTTGCATGCAGCAGACACATGGACTTAGTCCCAGTCATCCTCAGTGTTCTGGCAGGTGTTCTTAGTCCCAGTCATCCTCAGTGTTCTGGCAGGTGTTCTTAGTCCCAGTCATCCTCAGTGTTCTGGCAGGTGTTGCATGCAGCAGACACATGGACTTAGTCCCAGTCATCCTCAGTGTTCTGGCAGGTGTTGCATGCAGCAGACACATGGACTTAGTCCCAGTCATCCTCAGTGTTCTGGCAGGTGTTGCATGCAGCAGACACATGGACTTAGTCCCAGTCATCCTCAGTGTTCTGGCAGGTGTTGCATGCAGCAGACACATGGACTTAGTCCCAGTCATCCTCAGTGTTCTGGCAGGTGTTGCATGCAGCAGACACATGGACTTAGTCCCAGTCATCCTCAGTGTTCTGGCAGGTGTTGCATGCAGCAGACACATGGACTTAGTCCCAGTCATCCTCAGTGTTCTGGCAGGTGTTGCATGCAGCAGACACATGGACTTAGTCCCAGTCATCCTCAGTGTTCTGGCAGGTGTTGCATGCAGCAGACACATGGACTTAGTCCCAGTCATCCTCAGTGTTCTGGCAGGTGTTGCATGCAGCAGACACATGGACTTAGTCCCAGTCATCCTCAGTGTTCTGGCAGGTGTTGCATGCAGCAGACACATGGACTTAGTCCCAGTCATCCTCAGTGTTCTGGCAGGTGTTGCCAAGTTTCTTCAACGCTTCAATGCACGAGGGGCTGTATTTTGCGTGTCTATAAGTAAGACCTGGAGGCGTGATCAATGCCATTTGGCTATTCTGAGTGGCCAAAGAGCATTGACCACGCCTACAGGTCTTAAGTTAAGTAATGGGCCAGTGTTGAAAAGCAGTTTTATTAGTTTCATTTTTACACAGTAAGTATATGGTAAATAAGGTCAAAGTTGATCCCAATGTCCCTTTGTATGTGTGTGTGTGTGTGTGTGTGTGTGTGTGTGTGTGTGTGTGTGTGACCTGCTTTCACCCTCAGCCAAAAAGGAGGAAGCTCAAAGTCTAGACATTAAAGTGCATGACAGTGAATTACACCTTTAATGATATGCTGTTGGAGGACAAGCATAAAAAGCTTTTTTCTTTTGTACAGTACTGACTACAGTATGTGGACCATGGTGACATTGATCAATTCTTGATAAAATAGCTTCTAATATATTATTTAGGCCCCAAAATCTATGCATCTCAGTCACACTATCAAGGCAACCGGACGGTTCCACGCGCTGCACAAGGTGCCCTTTTTTCACTTGAGCACCTGCCCCTCAAAATGTCTGTGCATGCCACTGCATCCAGTCCTAGTATTTCAGAAATAACAGACCTCACTCCAACCAGGCTTGGTTATTCTGTACTGACTTGTATATTACACATGGAGAAAATGTTATGTTATGATGGATAATTCAAGCACATTGCTCAAATGTCTCACTGCACTTACTGTAGCATTTAGTCTGCATGCAGCATCTGTGTGTCCTCCACTTTCGATATATTCTAGTCTCTAGCAGTGTAACTCATTGATTTGTAATCATTTTATTTTTTTGTTTTATGTTTTTTTTCGTTTTTTTCTCTTTTTCCTTTCAATTCCTTTTGTCTGTTCTTTTTTGCAAAACCTTAATACAAATATTAAATACATAAATAACAGACCTGCAGTAATCCACCAGGTTTGACCAAAACATACGAGTCAAATCTGTTGATGCTGATGGTATATTCTCTATAGTCTCGCTGTACTATAGGGCAGTGTTTTTCAACCTTTTTCATGTCAAGGCCCATTATTTTTTCGGCCACCACAATTTGATGAGATTGAGCCTCTCAGAACAAAAATGTAAGATTTTGTCCACAATTCCATGCTGTATTTGATGATGTTACCATTAGGAGAGAACGGGAAAGGCAATTCTCCTACATTCTCTAATTGTGTAGACTGTGTGTGTGTGACTGTGTGTGTGTGTGTGTGTGTGTGCAACCACCTTAGTGGCTGATATTTGAGTTAGGCCTTATCTGTTAAATACCACATGCTTACTCCCTAAACTGTTGTATTTGTTTCAGAATATCCCCTTGCCGCCCCCTGACGGCTTTTTTACTAAAATGGAAAAGTTATTTCGTAATTTTATTTGGAATAACCGACACCCCAGGCTCCGTTTATCTTTGTTATATTTACCTTATGATAGAGGAGGGCTAAAGTGCCCTAATATGTTATGGTACTATTGGGCAGCTCAGTTGAGAACTATAATGTTCTATTATACAGAGAAGGGATCCCCCACATTGAGGAACATTGAATCATACTCTTTGAAGCTCCCACTGCCCGAATATCTTTACTCTAATTCGAGTAAAAAACTGATAAAATACACAGCTAATCCTATTGTTAAAAACATGATTAAAGTTTGGCAGGATGTCAGACTTTATCTTTTGGATATCCAACCCAGTTTTCGATTCAGCCCAATTTGGGGAAATGAATACTTCACCCCAGGAAGGGCGGATGGGGGCTTCAAGATATGGGCCAAGCAAGGGATTAAACAATGGAAGGATGTTTTTGACAAAAAGGGGAATCTATTCTCTTTTGATGAACTAGCTGCTAAATACAATTTACCCCGTACACACTTCTTTAAGTATTTACAACTCAGAAGCTTTATAGGGGTTAAACAGGTGAATTCTCTGACACTCCCTCCCCTGTCAATAATAGAAAAAGAGCTTATCAGAAACCCCTTTAATAGGGGCATCATTTCTGATTTATACTCTATGTTAGTAGATAGTATTCTCTCCTGAATCCTCTGAATCCAAATATAATGCATGGAATGCTGATCTACAAGAGGAATTGACATTGGAAGAGTGGAGCTCAGCCTGTATGGATGCTCAATCCCAGACCGGTAACACTCGGTTAAAACTGTTGCAATATAATTGGCTGATGAGGGTCTATATCACTCCAGAGAAACTAAATAAATTTAGTGCAGATATTCCAGATACTTGTATCAGATGTGGTGGTGACAAAGGTACACTTTTCCATTGTCTGTGGGCATGTCCAAGTCAAGAGTGAAAGAATTCTGGGAAGAAGTGAGGAGGGAGATTCAGAAGATATTGTCGATAGATATTGAGCTTGACCCAAAACTGTTTCTATTTGGTCTTTGCCCACCTGGCCATAAGATTCAGAGTAGCGAACAAAGATTTCTGGATTTATGTTTACTACAAGCCAAAAGGGCTATAGCCTTATCGTGGAAAAAGATAGGCAAACCCAGTATTGCTCAGTGGTTTAGGGAGTTGTCATTGTGTCTTCCTCTGGAAAGAATCACGTATGCTTTAAAGAATAAACAGAAGATGTTTGATAGGATGTGGGGAAAGTTTATTCAGTATATTACGGTTAATGACTTGTCTTATTTAATGGGGGAAATTGTTTGATCTTGTTCTCTGCAGCTGTTTGTTTTTGGTCTTGTTTGTTGTTTGACTCTGTTATTGTTGCCATTCGAGTGCCATTATTATTATTATTATTATGTACGTACTGTATGTTGTTGTTTTGTTGTTTGTTTTTCATTTTGGGTAATTGTCTGTATTGTGTAGTTTGTTGTATTGTCTGTTTGTCAAAAAAATGCAATAAATATATTGTTTAAAAAAAAATACCACATGCTTGCTATATGCTTTTTGAGCAAGTATTATGGAGTTGGTTACCTTTATATAATGACACATTTATGCATACAATAATTGGGAACATGATATTATAAGTTATCGGATAATGTTGAAAAATATTCACCAATTAATGACAATTTTAACAACATGAGTTTTACGCAATTTACTCACACTTTGTTTGAAATCTGAATATTTAATTTGATTCCCCATGAAAACCTAAAAATAGTTTCTATACCTTTTTTGGTCAAAAAGATGCTATGTAATATATTTCAGTATAGTGGTGGCCGCCATCTTTAAATGGTTAATTTTGAGGGTTTAGCATCCATTTTTGTTGTACGTACAGCAGATTTGGATTAAGCAGCCCTTAATACCCCTAGAAAACATGTAATAAATTAACACGATTTGCCTTCAGCACTTTAAATAAGCATTTTTTTTTAAATCAAGCCTAGTCTACAAATACCCCACGTGCTTTGGTCTGCTCTGGACTCTGGCAGAGCCATATCTAGTAATAATAAGGCTCTGGACTCTGCGTCAGTGACGCACGACTGACCGGCGGGACGTCGCGAATCATCATGACGCAAGTGGCGCGCCATATCTCCTCCCGGCGGCGGCTCCTCCTGTACAGAGCACGTTGCTCTGCAATAAGCACATATTAAAGACCAAATTAACGTCATATTAACACCACGGCAGGTGGGCACACGTCCTAAAGGGACAGTTTCGAGGTGAGTGGAAGTCACGGATAAACGACTCGGTTTACAGAGCGCTTATAACGGCCTGGTGTGAATGCAGTGTGTGTATTAACGTCGTAGTTGGCTATCTTAGCCTAACGGGCTAACATGCTACTTGCTAGTTACCGCGGCGTTAACGTCAGCTCAGCAGGCACAGTTATTAGAAATAGACATACACTTAATCCCTGTGTGGCGGTCTGGTCTCATTTGATCCCCGCCAGCGTGTTTATTATTCGGCCTTTACTTGGTCCTGTTATGTTATTACCGTTCAGTATGGCGTCATAAATGCGTGTATATGCTGTCGAAATCGCAACATCTGCTATGAACTGTGTGTGCGTGTGTGTGTGTGTGTGTGTGTCGATTTCAATAATGGTCGGACGTAGGCTGTATGATCTGAATTATTCAGATCATACAGCCCACGTCCGACCATTCAGACTGAATACCAATCCTGTACTTTTGAATGTTGTGTTTTGCTCTAGGCTACTAGGGGGAGAGATTTCTGCTCTGCCCACAACCTGACAAGCAAGAAGATGTCAGAAAAGAACACTAGAATTGCCATTGTCAATCATGACAAGTGCAAGCCAAAGAAATGCCGCCAAGAATGCAAGAAGAGCTGTCCAGTGGTCCGAATGGGTAGGAAGCTTCCCTTCTCTATAAATAAGACACATATCACATAGTCCAGTGGTATTCTCAACAGGGGGACTGGGGCCTCCTCAGATATACTGCAGGGGGTCTGGCAAATCTTTGTGTGATAGGGACTGAACCCTTGCAAGTCGCAACCCTATTCTGGGGGGAACATTAGCCGAAAATAGCAGATCTGCAACGTGTTGTGGGCTTGTAGATCGGATATTTTCGGCGAAGAGGTTGGGCGTACAGGGAAAAAAGAGCAGACCAAGTACCGAGCCAAATGACAAGTTTACTAAATGTTATTGAGGATTTCAATTGTTAAATGCCTGAAAATACACATTTAACATGACCCCAATATGCAGTTTCATCTCTCTCTCAGCTAAGGGATCCTTGGCCTGAAAAATGTTGAAGACCCTTGACATAGTCTATCTATTTTTTGATTCTTCAGTTTGTATGAATTACCAAGATGAGTTTGTTTGGTCCTTGTCTCTCTCCTCCAGGTAAACTCTGCATAGAGGTCACACCTCAGAGCAAAATCGCCTGGATTTCTGAATCCCTCTGCATCGGATGTGGAATTTGTGTAAAGGTGAATGAACAATTGTAACTGAATTGACAAAGGTGTGTCATAATGCACATTGCCACAAATTTGAACTGAAAACTTTTTTTCTCTCCAATAAATCCAATTCCAGAAATGTCCATTTGGGGCCCTGTCCATTGTCAACTTGCCAAGCAACCTTGAGAAAGAGACCACCCACAGATACTGTGCCAACTCCTTCAAGTTGCATAGGTGGGTTCAACCCCAAGATGACTATGGTCTTGGTCTTGTTAGAGGTTCATCTCGTTAGGGTGTTTATATCATATAACAATGTCATGGGTTTTGAATCTGGCTTATGTTACTGTATATTGCACTGTTCCCAAAGTGCTTTAGAGTAGCAGACTGCCTGGGTATCGGAAGGTCACAGGTTTGCCTCCCGGCCAGTCTGTGTGTCCCTGAGTGTCCCAGTAAAAAAAAACTAAAAAAAAAAGAAATTGTCAGAAATTGAATCCAGTGACTCATGTAAGTTGATGTTAAATATATATTGTATGGATTTACAGGTTACCAATCCCCAGACCCGGCGAAGTATTGGGTTTGGTAGGAACTAACGGAATCGGGAAGTCCACAGCATTGAAGATCCTGGCTGGAAAACAGAAACCCAACCTGGGAAAGTTTGATGTGAGTGAAGATCTGGATATTTATTATAGCATACTATTGTAAATTAGGCTAAATTAATTGCCTCTAGTAGGATTAATGTTTTGGCGTATGTGCACGAATCAATACACCAGAGGGTGCTGTGGCACAACTATGCGCACCTCATTAGTCGATTATTGCGAACTACTCGACATCCTATAACCCTATAGGATGTAGGATTTCATGCTTATTACACGTCATCTTCAACTCATTAATTCATTCTGGATTGACACCACTTTTCAACCTATCTTCATATAATAGATCCTCACTAATAATCATGATAAAATAGCACAAATCTGTTCTACTCAGTCTGTGTCTCATAGGAGGGCTGTGGGCAGTTCAGAAAACCATCCAACAGTGACATCATCATTAGGCAGATTTAGATTTTTAAAGATATATATTTTTTATTGATAGAAGGATAGATGAAAGTAGGCTGACAGGAAATGGGGAGACAGATGGGGGGGGGGGGGGGGGGTGTGTGACACGCAGTAAAGGCCGTCGGGATCGGGAGTCGAACCCGTGGCACACTGCCAGACTGGATTACCAGCCAAGGTGCCCAGACAGCTACGCCAGGCGCCTGGGCCAGTATTTAGATTTTTATTATAATGAGAACGATGGCTTCCATTTTCACATTGCAACTTTTCAGGACTAGAACGCCTGCAATGGACGGGTTTCTGAACTGCCCCAGCCCTCCTATGAGACACAGACAAATAAGTGTGCCATTTTATCATGATTGTTAGTGAGGACTTATTATATGAAGATAGTGGTCCTTTAAAAATAGAAGGAAAAAAAAAGAAGTGCAAGGATCAGCCAGTGGCTTTTATCGATAGGTGCTTTTTGGTGATATAGGTACATGTAGGAAAATCTGAACAAAAAAGGGTTTTCAATGAAGTACTGCTTAATTCCCAAAATGTGTAGACTGCATCAGACCTTCTAGGTTGAAACGTGTTGGTTGGTTGAGTGCCTTGGAATTAGTTTATTTGCAAGTCTGCAGTCTACACACCTTTTGGGAATTAAGCAGTACTTCTTTGAAACCCTGGTAATCAGAAAGACATTTGCGTCGCCTACCTGCCGGCCCAGTAATCAAAGTGTCCCTGAGCAAGATACTTAACACCTAATTGCTCCCCCGGAATGACCAAGACCATTATTCCCATCTGAGCAGCCATCCGCTGAGTGAAGCTGACAATATAAAAATGTAGTTTTTTTTTGTGGCTCTCCAGACCCCACCAGATTGGCAGGACATTCTCTCTCACTTCCGAGGCTCAGAGCTGCAGAATTATTTCACCAAAATCCTAGAGGATGATCTCAAAGCAATCGTCAAGCCTCAGTACGTGGACCAGATCCCCAAGACGGTCAAGGTATGTCCTGCACCACAGCCAGATTTACTGATTTGTATTAGTTTCATTATGGATGTATCTGCATGCATGAACAATTAACCGCATGACATTCAGTAGCCATGTAAAAATCACCCCGTCTGTGTCTATCTGTAATTAGGTATGGGAGCCCACCCATCCACACAAACATTTTGGTGTTGGGAATAATAATATACTTTGCTGACCGAAAGACAAGTGAAAATACATAAAAGATGTCCCGACCTGAAAGCTGTATTGATCAGTGTTGGCTATAATAAGGCCTCTCCTATTCTGATTTATATGTTACCCCTTTGCACTATGTCTACCTCAGCTTTTATATTGGTGTCTCAAAGCAACCTAGTTTCCTAATTTTTTTACCAATGAGCTAAAGGGCTTGACTCCCGTCGCGACTGGAGGTAGGGTTTGTGGGACAACTGCTTTGAGAATCGCTATAATTGTTTACACACAACATAAACCAAGTAGAGATGTCCAAATACTGTATCGGTATCGGCCCTTATTTGTCATATCGGGTCATATCAGTATCGGCAAATAGGCCAGTCTAACCACCGATCCGACACAAGGGTAAGGGCCCGGGGTTGACACTATGGCAGGTGAATAAAATGTTGGGGCAGGTGGAGTTTGTTTTCGAGTTGCCCAAACTGCAAGTTTAAGAGAATTGTCAGCTCTTGTCGTCATACATCATCATGCAACATCTCATACCGAGTGGAATAGTAAGAGAGTGGTGACACTAGCGTTGACTCCCATTGTAACACTGGAATGTGGAAGTGCTCATTCTATCTCAATGGGATAGTTCCAATCTTTGGAACTATAGCCCATAAGCACCCCTTTGCGGTGAGATTTAAGCGTGTCGCCACTCTTACTATTCCACTCAGATCTCATACTGGCCATTGGCCAATCAGAATGCCTGTTGCCTGTGATTGGTTGGTTAGCTGATTTGCTCGTAAAAACATGACGTAAACTTTTCCTTCAATGTCAATGGCGTTTAATTTTTTTATGTTTAATCTACGTCATATTTAGCGGAATTCTGACGTCATTTCTCCCTTCATCGGCAATGGCAAAATTTTGCGGACATTTGACCAGAATTCTCTTACTGCGGTCAATGGCAAATCATGAGACGTGTAGGGACAAAATCTGTTTATAGAAGGGCTAGCACCCCTTAAAAATGAAAGAAATACTATTGGCTCAAAATCACACCTATGTGAAGTGAGGGGCGCTCTTATCATCGTACATCATCATGACTTAAATGGATACTATGTCTATTTGCTCAGACACTATGACGTAAAATTCTCCATTCATTGTCAATGTGTTTGGTTAAGTTTGTAGACGGTAACTAAAGGCTGGATGTAGGATGTAGTGCCCCTCAAAAATATTATACACTACATGGGATCTTTGGAAGTGATTAATGCCTAAATTATAAATTGTATAATGCTGTTGGACATGAATTGGCAATTTGGCTGATTGCTATGTTGCGATCTGTTCATCAGGGGAGCGTGGGAGCCATCCTGAGCAGGAAGGATGACACAAAAACAGAGACTGTGATCTGCAAACAGCTTGGTAGGTTGGCGTTTTTATCTTTAAGATTTATTTACCTGGTTCTGGTTACAAGCCATTTGTAATTTGATGCAAGGGGAGTACCAACATTTGGGGACTCACATTAGACCCCACTTGAAAAATACTTGTTTCCCCTTTTTTAATATGGTGTGTGTGTGTGTGTGTGTGTGTGTGTGTGTGTGTGTGTGTGTGTGTGTGTGTGTGTGTGTGTGTGTGTCTCTGCCATTAGTCCTGTTACCCATTGAGGGTTGTTATTCTATATCTATTTCCCTGCTCTTATAATGATGGCTGTCTAAAACAATTAGCAGAGCCGGACGTGAAATATTATATCCACACTTCTCATTCTCATTCTATATAATAATAAATATTGGTTAAATCTATTTGAGTTATCTGACTGAACTATCTTAGAACAAAAGAATAACCCCCATCTCGTTCTTGTAATATGTACCGTTATCTGTCCTTCCTTTTCTTGCACTGCACTGCCACTTAACTGTCAATATAAAGATAGAAAATCATTGCTCGCTCTCTGTCTCCATTTCTCAGATCTCACTCATCTCAGAGACAGAAATGTGGAGGACCTCTCAGGAGGGGAACTGCAACGCTTCGCCATCGCTGTCGTCTGCATCCAGAGGGCCGACATGTAAGCTTCACACTCCCACACACATCTCTATCAAGGCTTCTAATAAACACATTGGACTGAATCTTTTCTTAATTACCAATACTAGACGAGGCCTAAATAAAATTGGAATGATTAATAAAGTATTAGGCAAAGCTGTAAAAACTAGGAAGAACACCATGTGTCAGTCAGTAAGGAAGATTCCTGCAGAATTAAGTTCAGATATTGACAATCCAATGAAAACGGTACAGTAAATCAAGTTCTGGAGCACACGGATGCACTGTATTTTTTTCAATAAAGTAAAGTTTCAATACTGCTTCATCAATCATCTGTGTCAGTCTGTGCAGACGTTTGCTGGCTACTCCTACTTTACCTAATACTGAACTGTTTTATTTTATTTTGTGGCCAATGATGAAATCAATCTGTTTAAAAGCAACTGCATGTGGTATAATTTACAAGAAACAAAACAACATGAATAAAAGCCATAAATAAAATGGTCCAAATCAGAATTTAGGATCTGTAATCCTGAGCCAATTTGTAGCGCTGAGTGCTACAAATAAATTGGGACATGAAATGACAACCAAATCTCTAACATTGAAGACTCAGGCAGAATACAATCGCATACATTATTTGTGAGATGCACTTTGCAGTTTAGTTATTACCATTTCAAATACATTTTCATACAAGTTGATCAACTGACTTAAATTAGTATACTGTTTTCTGACTACAGTCTGTCCTGTTTATTGCCCTCAGCTTCATGTTTGACGAGCCGTCCAGTTATCTGGATGTAAAGCAGCGTTTAAAAGCTGCTGTGACCATCCGCTCCCTCATCAGTCCAGACAGGTCAGTGACCCTCCAGAACCAACCCTCCATAATGAGTTATTAATGTTTACTAGTTATGTTTTCAGACTAACGGTTACATTTGCGTGGGTGAAAAAGGTCAACTTCGAGTATTACAACGAGCTATAACTAAGCCACTGTCTGTGTGAAAGCCTGGGTATTCATTCCTCATTCACAGATACATCATTGTGGTGGAACACGACCTAAGTGTCCTGGACTACCTGTCAGATTTCATCTGTTGTCTCTATGGAGTGCCCAGTGCTTACGGAGTGGTTACCATGCCCTTCAGCGTCAGGGAAGGTAGGTGTACACCAAGTGCTACTCGGAGGACAATATCAGACTGGGAATGCTAGTTGTGTGCTTTGAAAGCCACAAATATTGTATATAGAATAAAAAGAAAAAATAAATATCTACCGATAATTTGTATGAAAAGGTATGCCATTCACTTGTTTGTTGCCCACTGAGAACGCATGCCCCTTCGGGGCAATGCAATATACTTGTTGTACCCATTGTATCTAATTTGGAGACGTAGTTGTACTACTGTCTACTAACAGACATGCATGCAAAGATTCCATTAATTTATAGTTAGCTACTACAATTCTTGTGTTGTTTTTTAACATGTAACATGGTAGCAAACTACACTCTGAGTCAGTAGTCCGGAACGACAATGACTTGGCTCATTTTTAGTTTTGCGACATTGAACTCCAGCTGACTAGTTGCAAGCTCTACTTTCTATAGGGCTGCTACTTAGTCAGGTGGTACACTTATGGGCCATCGGCCATGATTACATCTGAACTAGATTATTATTTATGTTTTGAGTAAAATTTAAGGCTGTCAAAATTATCCCGTTAACGGTGTTAATCAATTGCGTTCTAATATTTTAACGCAATTAACGCATGCACAGTCTTGACCTGCAGTGTTGTCCCTGAACATGTGTGAACGTCAGTTTCTTGACAGTTCACTTTGTACAACAGTGTCCCAGATTTCCATAGTCTTCTAGGTGAAAACCCAGCTAAAACAGACCCTGAACAGGCCTTAATATGTATAGAGAAAAACACATTTTTAGAACAAAAAGCCTCAAATCATCGAATTGCCATCCCAGGCATAAGAAGAAATGCCACCCTTTTCACATTGACCTATTATAGCGCCACCAGGCGCTATAATATATATATATATATATATATATATATATATATATATATATATATATAAGAACGAAATAGTTTGAATGGTGCTTAATTAATTTTGAAGCTGTGATTATTCTGATTACCGCCTTACCGGTAATGTTTTTTTATCATTTGACAGCCCTAGTAAAATTAGTTGGAGAGAGGACTTTAATGTCTTGATCTGACTTTTACAATCTGTCTACATAAATCCTGTTCTCCCCAGGCATCAACATTTTCCTGGATGGCTACGTACCCACGGAGAACTTGCGTTTCAGACAGACATCGCTAGTGTTCAAGGTGGCTGAGACGGCCAACGAGGAGGAGATAAAGAAGATGTGTCGTTACCAGTATCCCCATATGAAGAAGGACTTGGGAGACTTCAGCCTGGAGATCATGGAGGGAGAGTTCACCGACTCTGAAATCATGGTCATGCTAGGAGAGAATGGTAAGGTGTCTGTGTGCATGTTTGTGCGTGTGTGCCGTTAGTTAATTTTTTTTCTTACATTTATTTAAAAATAAATCTATTTATTTTTATTTTTAAACAGAACTCCTGGCTTCGCAAGGCTAGGGGAAATGTTCAATGGACATGCAATTGTAGATTATCATACCTGAGGATGTGCACACAGTACACTTTGGTTTGTACAGGGTAATGTGCAACAGGCACGCATGACCTGTTGCAAGTGCACACGCGAGCACCCGACGCCGTGTCGCGGACGCAGATCGAACACACAGACACACGTGGCCACACAGACTCGTTCTAAAGCTATGTGCTTCTAACGCCGTGGACGTATGCACGCTCACGTGCACACCCCGACAGAGATCTCCTTATTTATAGGAAGATAGCTCTGGTTGGAAAGCCATCAGGAGACAGAAGATAAGCTAAGTTAGCCGCTAGACTTCGGTGGTTGTTCAGCCACAACAACGGATTAGTCGTTTAGCTACTTTAACTAACTTTGAGTAACTAGTAATTTTAAGTAACTAGTCGAGAGAATGGAAGATATAGCAGCGATAGTGTGTATTTACTCACAGCAATGTAATCAATTCTGCCACTCACTGCTGCAGCAGCTGTCTGCAGGCATGACGTAAACAAAGGAAATGACCCGACACGTTTGCCTATATGTCAGCACGCCAGTCTGTGTTCATAGTACAATATTATTGTATCCTTAATGTGCATACATTGTATTTTTAAAAATATGTGTCTTAAAACACAATTTTATTGTTCTATTCGTTTTTCAGGAACAGGCAAAACGACGTTCATCAGAATGCTGGCTGGCCGTCTGAAACCAGATGAAGGAGGTGAGGTTTGAGGACATCACTGATATTATTGGCTGATCCTCTTTTTCAGACTAATTTACAGTCACCAAAGATACAATCAAGAGTAAAGCCACAAAGTAAGGTCGGACACACCTTTCCAGTGTGGATTCCGCGATCCTCACGATTCAAAAACTTCACTTAAAAATGTAAAGGGGTGTTGTTTGTTTGTTGCCTGAGGAGAACACCATGCCATAGATTTAGACTTAGGGTTGTGTTACTGTTTGTCGCGGACAATTATGTCAGTCACTGGGCCTCTTATATAGGCCCATTTTAATATATTAAATTACATTTTCCCTTTATGGTTCTTTTCATTTCCAGGAGATGTACCCATCCTGAATGTCAGCTACAAACCACAGAAGATCAGTCCCAAGTTCAAAGTAGGTTTGTCAGGCTGATAACACTAAACACTAAAACAATCCAAATGGCAATATTGTCTCCTGACGTTTCAGTAGGCCTATTACAAAGGCCTTTTCCCTTCTAAAGGTCTAATTGTGGAGGGCAGAATCATTGACCTACTATTCAAATGATTTTGGGAGAATGTCAATGTTTGCTTTTCCCTTATTCAATAAAGAACTATTTTTATTTTATTAGCTATTAATCGGCCCCTCACTGAATATCCTGCAGGCCTCCTGACTGTATCTAACCCAGTATTCTGCTGTATGTCTTTAGGGCACTGTGAGGGCTCTGATGCATGACAAGATCCGTGACTCCTACACACACCCCCAGTTTGTCACCGATGTCATGAAACCAATGCTGATAGACAGCATCATCGACCAGGACGTGAGTATCACACCAGAACTTCAACAATCTAAACAAGACCATTTTTGTTATATATTCTTGGGTTGCTATGCAACCCAAGAATATTATTGGGAGCACCTGTGCAACTGCAAATAATTGGTGTGGTGCAACCAAAACAGTATGTTGAGTGAAACAAAACTTTACATCAAATCTGCATTCCCCTCTGAGCTGCCCCCTCTGAGCTGCCAGTAACTCCCCTCTGAGCTGCCAGTAACTCCCCTCTGAGCTGCCAGTAACTCTAATTGCTTAATAGTGTTAGTGTGTAGAATCTACACACTAGATTGTTTACTCCTTGACACAACTGAGAGAGCTGCTGACATTCCAGCGATTTACGTGCAATCTCACTGTTAACCGTATCACTGACACCTGGTGGACGCAAGTGCAAAAGCTTAACTGCCGACCCGGATCTACTTGGTTTTAGTGTGATGCACTTCCGGTTTGGGCGTCCATTTGAGATATTAGCGTAAATTCTAGTGAGCTAAAATGAGGCCATCCTTGCTCTAGAAAATGCCAATGTTCCAATCGGGATCACCGCATAATCAGAAAAGACCTCCGAACATCAGTGTTTTGTTAAAACCATGGAGATCTCCGTAGATTTAGAGTTATTCAGCTTTTTATTCAGCCTGTATACATGAAGTGAACGGCAGTGTGCATGCGCTAAACCGGTCTACGATCGCTGAAGAAGGAAAGGCCAATACAAAAATACAAAAATAATACAGCGATCCGGTTTGCTTAAATATTAAATCGACAGAACGTTCCGTCAGAAGCCGTTGCTGGTTGGATTCTAATTCTAAACGTTCCGCCACGAGCAGTTAATTTGTTAAATTGTAAATATTCACAATCAATGTGTAGCCTATTAAGAAATGTATATGACAGCAGAAAATCTGAATCAATGTGCACATTAGAAGTGAGTTGGCTATATTCAATATGGAACCTGTATGGGCTCAGATCCATGCCAATATTATCTGTGTGTTCGTAAAAGAAAATGCGTAAAAAAACAATCCGTAAAAGGAAAATGCGTAAAAAAACAATCCGTAAAAGAAAAATGCGTAAAAAAACAATCTGTAAAAGAAAAATGCGTAAAAAAACAATCTGTAAAAGAAAAATGCGTAAAAGTTACAGATGCTTTTTTTGGTTCCCCAGTGATATCACTGCCAAAATTCACATGACGGCTGAGAGCCAATCACTTACGAACAGAAAAAAAGACAACCTAAATTACGAATGCTTTTTTTGGTTCCCCAGTGATATCACTGCCAAAAATCACATGACGGCTGAGAGCCAATCACGTGAGGCCTTTTCCTCTACCCAATCAAAAAGCTCCATAAGTCTGCCTGGCAACTGAGGTTGCCATGTTTGTCTGGGGCTACGTTATAAGTATAAGTTTATGAGTTACAAGTTTAGCTATATTATATCCATATCTTGTCTTAAAACAACCACTCAATGGCATTATTGACTAATTCATTATTTTATAATGATATATATATGATATATATATATATATATATATATATATATATGATATATGATAGCAGCCTCATCATACTATCATCATCATCACATCATCATATCATATCATATCATATCATATCATCATATCATATACTATATATATATATATATATATACTATAATTAGTGAATCACTGCCTGCACCAATCGCTCCCACTTTTCACACGGGGGGGCAATATCGCACAACGGGCAAGGGCTAGTATAAAATAGTAATACATAACTTAAAAATATATATTTAATCTGGGACTGGGCTTTCCTGTCTATAGGTTTAGCTATATATCCATAATATCTTGAATTAAAACAACCAATCAATTACACAAATTCGTTATTTTAGTAGCCTAAAATAAATAAAATAAATTCAGCTATATATCCAATATCCATATGATATTAAAACAATCGGCAAATAGGCTATATCCTAATTTCTGCACACAGGCATCATTATTTTCGTTCTGACGATTAAGTAAGGCATTGTATAATTTCACCACAGGGAGACGCTGTACGTCTTGCTCACTGTCTCATGCACACACCACCCGCACCCCCCCCCCCCTGCCTGAAACAGGATGTGACGTTTATGGGCGTTCTAATCTAGTATGATAAAAATCGCCAAAGAAGAAGAAGTCTTCACCTATCTAGTCAGGAACCATGCTCGCTCGCGGCTAAAGGCTTCTCCCCATAGAGTGGCTTGGAACAAACAAATTAGGCTACACAAACCGACAGCAGCTGAGGGAGAACGTCACATCCTGTTTCAGGCAGGGGGGGGGGGTGCGGGTGGTGTGTGCATGAGACAGTGAGCAAGACGTACAGCGTCTCCCTGTGGTGAAATTATACAATGCCTTACTTAATCGTCAGAACGAAAATAATGATGCCTGTGTGCAGAAATTAGGATATAGCCTATTTGCCGATTGTTTTAATATCATATGGATATTGGATATATAGCTGAATTTATTTTATTTATTTTAGGCTACTAAAATAACGAATTTGTGTAATTGACTGGTTCTTTTAATTCAAGATATTATGGATATATAGCTAAACCTATAGACAGGAAAGCCCAGTCCCAGATTAAATATATATTTTTAAGTTATGTATTACTATTTTATACTAGCCCTTGCCCGTTGTGCGATATTGCCCCCCCGTGTGAAAAGTGGGAGCGATTGGTGCAGGCAGTGATTCACTAATTATAGTATATATATATATATATATATATATAGTATATGATATGATGATATGATATGATATGATATGATGATGTGATGATGATGATGATGATAGTATGATGAGGCTGCTATCATATATCATATATATATATATATATATATATATATATATCATATATATATCATTATAAAATAATGAATTAGTCAATAATGCCATTGAGTGGTTGTTTTAAGACAAGATATGGATATAATATAGCTAAACTTGTAACTCATAAACTTATACTTATAACGTAGCCCCAGACAAACATGGCAACCTCAGTTGCCAGGCAGACTTATGGAGCTTTTTGATTGGGTAGAGGAAAAGGCCTCACGTGATTGGCTCTCAGCCGTCATGTGATTTTTGGCAGTGATATCACTGGGGAACCAAAAAAAGCATTCGTAATTTAGGTTGTCTTTTTTTCTGTTCGTAAGTGATTGGCTCTCAGCCGTCATGTGAATTTTGGCAGTGATATCACTGGGGAACCAAAAAAAGCATCTGTAACTTTTACGCATTTTTCTTTTACAGATTGTTTTTTTACGCATTTTTCTTTTACAGATTGTTTTTTTACGCATTTTTCTTTTACGGATTGTTTTTTTACGCATTTTTCTTTTACGGATTGTTTTTTTAGGCATTTTCTTTTACGAACACACAGATAATATTGGCATGGATCTGAGCCCATAAACCTGCCCTCATATACAGTTTGTGTGTGTAGGTCCAGAACTTGTCTGGAGGTGAGTTGCAGAGGGTAGCCTTGGCCTTATGTCTGGGTAAACCAGCTGACGTCTACCTGATTGACGAGCCTTCTGCCTATCTGGACTCAGAGCAACGTCTAGTGGCCGCCAGAGTCATCAAACGGTGAGTGCACACAGTCACTATGATGAATATGGCAACCACTTGAGGAATTCACTGTCTCAAATGAGATATTTGATTTGTATCCATATTACATAATTCACAGAGGTTGCTGCCTTTTGGTGGATTTAGTGCTTTTATTGACAAGTTACTGTTATTTCCCTGTCCGTTGCCTAGATTTATCCTCCATGCGCAGAAGACGGGCTTTGTGGTGGAACATGACTTCATCATGGCCACCTATCTGGCAGACCGCGTCATTGTGTTTGACGGTATCCCATCCAGGAGCTCAACTGCCAACAAGTAAGATTCACTAAGTTGAGGTGTAAAGTACATGTGGGGATATACAGTAAGGGATTTCTGGACCATTCTTTCAACTTAATTATTGTCCAATATTCCAAATTGATTATACTATATAATCAGATATATTTGAGTCCCTCATTTAAATTGTGAACCTTAAACTTTTTATTTTACTTTTTAACTACCGTATTTCACTTGTTTGGGGTAATTTTAACGTCTCCTTTTGTAAGCATCAATTTTTAAGAGTTATTACAATGAGAGTGAGTTACACCCAGCAGTGTGCTGAGCCCAGAGATGCATAATCATAATGTGTTTGCATAATCTTTGCAGACCACAGACCTTACTCGCTGGCATGAACAAGTTCCTCGGTCAGCTTGAGATCACCTTCAGAAGAGACCCCAACAACTACAGACCAAGAATCAACAAGATGCATTCCATAAAGGTACAGGAGGCTGAATTTACATTCCATAAAGGTACAGGAGGAGGCTGAATTTACATGGAATGTATACTTGTTGTTTAGCTTAATTCAGTGTTGTGTTGTCCTTTTATCGTTTGTCTTTTAATGTGTTTTGTATGTTACTTATGTATGTTTTACATGGTTGTGATTATTTTATGTGGTTTATTTGTACCACATATTTATCGTGTTGGGTGTCATTTGGAAATAATTTGTGAGTAAATAAGCCAATATCATTGCGAGTCAGTATAATGGCATTATTGACAAAAAGCAGAAAGGAAGTTGAGTGTGTTGAGATGTATGCATATATTAGAAACTGGAAATTAGCATGTAAAATTGTGGCACATACATTGGCTAGCTAGAACTGTACCCATTGTTTCTGCCCATTCTACTTAGATAACCAATCAAAAGCAGCATGACAACAAAAAGCAGAGATATGAGCTGTTTATCACCAATGTGCCCAAATCAGTGTTCCTTACAGTAATTAATAGAATAGCATGCTGATTTTGAATTGGATATGTCTTTGTTCAGGATGCAGAGCAAAAGAAGAGTGGAAACTACTTCTTCCTGGATGACTAAACGGCGAGAGAGAGAGAGCTCATCCACTGTCCTTCAATCATTTCATCTACTTATGGAGGAAGTGGGAGGAAGAGGAGACTTCATATACCCTAGTTATCCTTAGGGGCCTCCACTCAGACACCGGGGGAGGAGTGTTTTTAAGCACAGTTCTAGCACACATGATTGACCTCATCTTAATTATTCATCATGAAGTGAGCTAGTGCTTAAACAAGACATTCTAGATGAGGGAACACGGAGAAACAGGCTGGGGATCATCGGCTTAAAAGGAACCCTTGTCTGTGCTGATACAGGCTGGGTTGACCAGTGTCAACACACACACATACAGTGTATACACAAAGCCTTTGGGTACCAAAGGAGGGTTTATCAATTCCTGGTAACCAAACCATGTCATGTTTGAAGAAAATATCGAATGAATAAATCAACATATTTCACGTGCTGCTTGGTCATGCTGGTTTTTATTTGTTAAAGAGTATATAGAGTTAACTGTTGATAATAATAGGTTGTCCCCGCTGCGAAGGCCACGCGACAAAACAGCCGTCTCCGTTATTTTCAATTAACCTATCTCACACCGGCGGCGTCCGACGCACGTTCACGCCTTGCCTGACGCTCCGATACGCCACTGTTCTATTTTCCAGGCGTTGCCACGCGGCAACACCTGTGCCGCGTCGCTGCGCACCCGGTGTGTGATGGGCCTGACACACAAGTTGCAAAGGACACATTGCAGCCTAGGGTGCCCGGACCACCACGCCAGCGGCCCGGGTTGAAAAGGGGCTATTGTACCAATGTTTCAATATCACCTCTAAAGATCTACTTATCATGACAATGATGACAATTCAATTACCTTAATTACCGTAATCAAAGTGCATTTGGGGTCCGACTGTCCACATGAAGGAAACTACTGATCATTTCAGTAAATAAGTTTAAACACATTTTTGCGCCTGTTCCATTTTAAGATGTCAAGGCCCTAAACTGCATGCCTTGGTCTTGTAACTGAAACACTGCACATGTGACACACATGTGTCAAACAGTCCGACTGCTCCGACAGTCATTAGTCATTACCCCAAACCCTAACCGCAAGCACAACGCAAAGGGCACAAAATTATTAAATATCGTACATTATTATAGGCTACGTATACATTTAGCTGATGCTCTTCACCAGAATAAATTACAAAATAATAGGGCAATAATTTCACCAATTTTAAACTATAGGAAGATTACAATGTTCATGATAATATTACCTAGAAAATGACCCTGTGCTCCTAGAATGATCATAGCCTCTATAGCTATTGGGTTATAAAGTAAAGCTATAGTTGGGTCCTGAGGGAATAGGTGAATGATGATGCACTTCCACTGACTGGTGCAACACAGCTCTGGCTTGCATGAGCTGATGACACATGACATCAGCTTCCCTCTCGCCACAGACACGCGAGGGAAGAGTGAATAAGGAGGTATGTTAAGTTGTCTAAAATAATGAGAACACCACTGATCATATTTTATGCTAGAGGTTGTGTGCACAGTTTCAGATATATGATGAAATATGAAGCCCCCCCCCCCACCGGCCGGGACACTTGGAAATTGCTTGCACGCAGAGTGAAGTTACTAGCTAAGCAGCTGCGGAGGAACGTGGAAGTTGCACATGAGGTAAGCTGCATGCCTAATATAAACTTTTTGTAAACTTGCCTTTCCATCAATAACTTACCGAAGCAATAGTCTATCCATGCCATAACGGCATGTTTGATGTTTCACAACATTTATCATGATTCATAACACGTATGTCAGAATGGTATGGAATTTCAGGGAAATTATATTAATTCATAATTAGGCTAGAGTAGAGGTCAGTATCGTTGATAATGAGATGTTGTTTTGCAGTATTGCGTGTGTGGAATCATAGATTTGTCTCGCAGGTGGAGGTATGAACATAAACCATGGCATGCATGCCTTTTTTGCAATGATCAAACCCTCTTGTTGAATACCTTTAGCAAATTATTATTATTTCAATTCCCAATTTTACATCATGGGGTTGTGTTTTTCTGTCTACAGTTGAGGCATGATTGTTATGTTGACTTGGCTACTTAAACCTATCACTGACACTCACCTCTATAAAGTAGGCTATAAACCATTATATATTTTTAAATTTGTATTTATATTACTGTAAAGTTATTACCGAATACATTCTCCTAATAAGGTTAACTGCTAAACAGTTACTTATTACACTTCCTGAGTAACATTCCGAACAAACTGATTGTGAATATATTTGTGATTGATAATCGGCTGATCTCATCTGCATTGGTCTGGTGCTGCTGGTCCATTTAAGTAGTACGTGCAATACATAGGCTACTTAGTTATGTTCATGGCTGCGTCCGTGCGTGCGCACGTGTGTGCATGTGTGTGTGAGAGAGAGAGAGATCTGAGGTTGTATTATTTCATTTTACATGAAACCTGTTTATGCAATATGGGAATTTATGCCATTCCAAAAGGAGGCCAACATCCTTACTGTATACTCTTAACTTCAAAGGCAAACATCACATCTTGTGTGCATGCTGCCTTAAAAACATGTCATATCTAAGATTTAAAGTTTCAGCAAAATATACATCCGTTATGAAAGGGCACCCCATTCACATGTTTGCTGCAACAATACTAGTGTGTGTACACTCTAGTATTTAACTCTTCCTGACATTTATAGAATACAGAATTGAACTTTTACTTCCACTCCTCCACATTTCTGGAGTGCTCCTTTACCATTTTAAGTCTACATTCCCATTTCCCACTGATCCTAACGGCACCTCCAATACACCTTTAAGACATTTATTTATTTTATATTTTTAATCTCCTGTGAGCACCCGGTTGGCGCGTGTGTGTGTGTGTGTGTGTGTGTGTGTGTGTGTGTGTGTTTGCAATACTAGTGTATATACTCTGGCTTTGTAGGACAGTGTCTGTATTCTTCTGTTCAGGAAGTTGTGCATTTTTCCATATGCATGTGACACAGCCACAAATTATGCTCTCAGTCAGTAGACATTAGACAATGACTTGGCTCAATTTGACACTTACAGCATTGAACTCTGGTTGACCTGGTGCATGCATTCTTTCCTCACAGGGCTGCCTCCAAATGGTACCGGTACACATGGTAGTCCTACACTTGCTACCTTAAAGGGTTATTTCACTTTAAAACATTGTTTTAATTCATTAACATAAATGGAAAATATGGCCCCTTCAATAAGCATTAAATGTAATATATCAGTCACAAGAACCAGGGGTGTGCATGTGTTTTCAATTAATTGAGTTTGAAGTTCAATGGACTTATATAATAAGTCTATCAAATATCTAAATATTGAGCCAGGCAACTTACAAATGGCACACAAAAGCCAGAGTAACTGTTAAAATGTCCTCAGATGGGTTTTAAAGTGAAATACCCATTTAAATTAACTGAATTGTCAGTTCAGTTTTCGGTGTTTCAGTTCCTCTTAGATTCAAAGAAAGAATAACGCACATCTAACCTTTCTAGAGCCAAACTGCGACTCACTTTTGAATACTCCAAAATTTTATCCACAACAAACAGCAGTGTTTTCCAACAAGTATAGGTCTACTTGTTTTTCAGTTCCACACTATGACTGTTGATGGTTGAGTTTGTTTACAGTGCATACAATACATTATTATTTATATATATATATATATATATATATATATATATATATATATATATATATATATATATTATACAAACATGGCATGTGTGTCATGATAAAGGATGTGGTGCTACACAATAGTGGAGAGGAAGAGGATTTGTACCCCTGCACTTCTACCTGCCCAGTGTCCACTAGTGAGTTAACACAAAATGTCTCACTGTTCTTTGCGTCAAAAAGCAAATACAGATAAAGCAGCAGATATATTACCCAATAATTTGATATGTTCCCCATGAGGTGAGGTCCCAAGCTCACAACAATGGGTGTGGAATGTGAATTTGATAATACTTGACCTATTTACAGGTTCTGAAGAGGGAGAAGCCTGTGGAAAGGCAGATCCAGGTGTAGTAACAAGACTGAAAAGGTGCTTTGAGTACACAACTTGGAACACAAATTGAGTTGGCAACCCCCCATACAGTATGTCATGTGTACTGCAGTCCATGTCACTGCAAACCTCCACTGTTGTTCTGGGGAGCACGTAGACAACCATGTGCTTCCTCTCTATTACACACAAAGTTACCAGCTACATCCAGTATGACTTTCATCTGGAAGAGTGTAAGCAAGGTATAATTTGTTTTTGTTCTATGCCTGCAGATCAGCAATCCTGATGTGCCAAGCAACAACAGCTGTGCAGAATGTCAGAGAAGATAACTAGAATTGCTATTGTCAATCATGACAAATGCAAGCCAAAGAAATCCAGACTAGAATGCAAGAAAAGCTGTCCTGTGGTCCGAATCGGTAGGTTTTTTTCTCAGTGTGTATCTTAAAGACAGGTCAATGGGTAATATTAAATGCTGGAAATTCAATAAATCTAGTGAGGGGCACCTTTGTTTGCTTTTGTACTTCATTCCATGATGAACTTGTGCGTTCCTTGTCTTCGGCGTGTCCTCCAGGTAAGCAGTGCATAGTGGTCACACCTGAGAGCAAAGTCGCCTGGATTTCTGAAACCCTCTGCATCGGAGCTGGAATGTGTGTCAAGGTTAGTGACCTCAGGTTACCTACGTAGTAGGAGGATTTGGGGTTCAGAGGAAGCATTGTCACAATGGTTGCCTGAAAAAAACTTTTTCAAATGTATTGTACAGGCATGTCCATTTGGGGCCATCACCATTGTTAACTTGCCAAGCAACCTAGAGAAAGACACCACTCACAGATACAATGCCAACTCATTTAAACTGCATAGGTGAGTTCAAAGTCAAACGCAAGATGACTATGGTCTTGGACTTGTTAAAGGCTCAGCGGTTTATGTGTTTATCATATCACAATATTATGTATCATATTATATGGATTTATAGGTTACCGATCCCCAGACTAGGGGAAGTGTTGGGTCTGGTAGGAACTAACGGAATAGGGAAGTCCACAGCATTGAAGATCCTGGCTGGGAAACAGAAGCCCAACCTGGGAAAGTTTGATGTGAGTGAAGATCTGGATATTTATGTTTTCTGGATGCAGAATTTTCTTTCTGAATTTTGCCTATATTCATGATGATATAGCAGATGAACAAGAGGGTCATTTCATACACTGTATTATTACCCAGCATTAGTCGATTAATTCAGACTACTTGAATCATCTGTGATCTAGGATTTCATATCTACCGTATCCGGACACTGATTAAATATTGTGTGTACAGTATTATACTATATTATACTATACAGTTACAGTATTATGTTTTTGTGTGACTCCCCAGGCCCCCCCAGATTGGCAGGAGATTCTTACCTACTTCCGAGGCTCAGAGCTACAAAACTACTTCACCAAACTCGTAGAGAATGACCACAAGGCTGTCATCAAGCCTCAGTATGTTGACCAGATCCCCAAGGCTGTCAAGGTACACACTGCACCACCCCACAGCAGTTAGTACCAATTATTTTGAAATAGAAAGACATGTTTTTTGTGTGTATTTCATGATAATAGGGACTGAATGGATAGTAGCCTGTAAGTAATGTTGGACGTGCATTGGCTGACTGTGTTTTCTTTTGTTCTGTTCACCAGGGCAGTGTGGGAGCCATCCTCAGCAGAAAGGACGATACAAAAACTGCGGATGTGGTCTGCGAACAGCTTGGTAAATCGATAATCGTGCCTTTAATAAGTATATTTTCCCCTGGTTCTTCTAAGCCAGCCATCTTCCAGTATGCCATTTGATGGATAGTGTTGGGATTACCCAGTGGTATAGTCAGTGAAGCCAGAACCTATATGGTCTTGTCATGGTGCAGTGTGATGTTAGAATGACCTCCATCTGGGTGACCCGATAGCCGAGTACTCGTACCACATGAACTTTAATGCCGGACAGTGTTTGATTTCCGGCCGTCTGGTTACTGCATTTTACTCCTTTACTCTCTCCATTTTTCCTATCTCTCTCCACTGTACTATCTATCAAATAAAGGCTCAAAAAGCCTAAAAGGGCTGCCTGAAAGCCAAGTAGGGGATTTCTGTGGCCCTGACCTATAAGGGAACCAGGAGGAACCTTGACGAAAAAACAGGGCGGATGCAGGTGAAAGGCCATAAGGGAATGTTTATTGATTAACAAACAAAACTATAATAATGAGATGTGAAGATCAGTAAAATAAGTAGTGTATGTGTGCATGAGTGTAATGAGGTGTGTGCAAGTGGTGTTGCATATTAAAGGGAATGACATTTTGAATGACAAAAACGTATTTCCTCCTCGGCGTCATCAGTGCCCATACCCGAAGGCGGGGTTGGCGAAAGGGCCTTTCTGTGTGGAGTTTGCATGTTCTCCCCGTGTCCCCTAGGGTAGGTACCCTCACAAAAAACATGCAGTAATCCTGGTCACTAAACTGCCTCCCCCTGGCCAGCCGGGGCGCCTGATGGAGGGGAAAGGAACTGGTTGGAATAACGTGTTCCTTCCACGCGCTACGTCCAACCAGGGAAACTCCCCCCTGTCAGGTGTAAAGGAGCAACTTGGACACTCAGGCATGAAGGAAGCATGAGTTGAAGTCTGTTGCTCTCCCCTTGTCCCCCATATATGGGGACTACTCACCATAAATGGGTGTCTACCTTTTTACCTCCTTTCAGATGTTGCACAGCACCGTGTCTCTGCTTTCTTACCTGGCAACATAAAACACAATGCCTCTATTTCTCAGATCTCACTCATCTTAGAGACAGAAATGTGGAGGACCTCTCAGGAGGGGAACTGCAACGCTTCGCCATCGCTGTCGTCTGCATCCAGAGGGCCGACATGTAAGCTTGACATACCAACGCACATCTGTATCAAGGCTGCTAAACATGTTGGACTGAATAATTTTCTTAAGTGGAATTTCACAAAATATTTGTATTTATTATGTAATCTGAGATTATCTGACACAGATCCTAACACTGAAACATTTTCCTACAAATGTATTTCATATGCGATTTAGTGAATGTTTAGTGAATTAAGTTTAAGCTTAAGCTTGTCCCCTTAGTTGACATACTTAGGAGGACAGTAATGAGTAAACACAACTCTGAAAGCTGAAATAATGAATAACATTTAGCTAGGCTAAAGCCTCTTATACTACTGGAAGTGGAGAAGTTAGGACTGGTGTTTCTTGTAGAACAAAGACATGGTTGCTTTGTTTTCCCACAGTTGTCTGACGTTGATTCTTCCGATTTAATTCACACAGCTTCATGTTTGATGAGCCTTCCAGTTATTTGGATGTGAAGCAGCGTTTAAAAGCTGCCATGACCATCCGCTCCCTCATCACTCCAGATAGGTTAGTGACAGATATACTGTAGCACTCTTTATCACTCTTTATCATCAGATAGGTTAGTGACAGATATACTGTAGCACTCTTTATCAAGTATTCACTCCAGATAGGTTAGTGACAGATATACTGTAGCACTCTTTATCAAGTATTCATGACTCCAGATAGGTTAGTGACAGATATACTGTAGCACTCTTTATCAAGTATTCACTCCAGATAGGTTAGTGACAGATATACTGTAGCACTCTTTATCAAGTATTCATCACTCCAGATAGGTTAGTGACAGATATACTGTAGCACTCTTTATCAAGTATTCACTCCAGATAGGTTAGTGACAGATATACTGTAGCACTCTTTATCAAGTATTCATCACTCCAGATAGGTTAGTGACAGATATACTGTAGCACTCTTTATCAAGTATTCATCACTCCAGATAGGTTAGTGACAGATATACTGTAGCACTCTTTATCAAGTATTCACTCCAGATAGGTTAGTGACAGATATACTGTAGCACTCTTTATCAAGTATTCATCACTCCAGATAGGTTAGTGACAGATATACTGTAGCACTCTTTATCAAGTATTCATCACTCCAGATAGGTTAGTGACAGATATACTGTAGCACTCTTTATCAAGTATTCCACTCCAGATAGGTTAGTGACAGATATACTGTAGCACTCTTTATCAAGTATTCACTCCAGATAGGTTAGTGACAGATATACTGTAGCACTCTTTATCAAGTATTCATCACTCCAGATAGGTTAGTGACAGATGTACTGTAGCACTCTTTATCAAGTATTCATCACTCCAGATAGGTTAGTGACAGATGTACTGTAGCACTCTTTATCAAGTATTCATCACTCCAGATAGGTTAGTGACAGATGTACTGTAGCACTCTTTATCAAGTATTCATCACTCCAGATAGGTTAGTGACAGATATACTGTAGCACTCTTTATCAAGTATTCATCACTCCAGATAGGTTAGTGACAGATATACTGTAGCACTCTTTATCAAGTATTCACTCATCACTCCAGATAGGTTAGTGACAGATGTACTGTAGCACTCTTTATCAAGTATTCATCACTCCAGATAGGTTAGTGACAGATGTACTGTAGCACTCTTTATCAAGTATTCACTCATCACTCCAGATAGGTTAGTGACAGATATACTGTAGCACTCAAGTATTCCAGAAGCCACTGTCTGTGTGAAAGTCTGGGTCTTCTTTTCACATCCACAGATACATCATTGTGGTGGAACATGACCTAAGTGTCCTGGACTACCTGTCAGATTTCATCTGTTGTCTGTATGGAGTGCCCGGTGCTTACGGAGTGGTTACTATGCCCTTCAGTGTCAGGGAAGGTAGGTGTTTTACACTAACTACTACTCCACTCTCCAACAGACAATATCAGGGAATTATTTATTGGCCACAATAAGCAACAATAGAAGAAGAATGAAGACCTCCATCTCCAGATTTCCGTGTTAGGATTGAAACTCACCAGTTTTGCCCTGTTGCTAACCCTGTCTGTCAAATCATGCTCCCAGAGGATGATCCCTATTTTGGTGAATGGCTTATTCTCTAGCTCCACCCTCAGGCTAGAATTTCCTCTTGCAGACAATGTATGGATTCAAATCCATACATTCATACACTATGGATGGATTGCCATGAAACTTGCTGAGCACATTCATACTCACTGGAAACCCTAACCATTTGACGGACCTCACAACCTTTCATTTTGGATTGTTAGCCTGTCAATGGAACAGGAATGGAACATGACACTGACTGTTTTCTTCCCTTCATGTGGATATGTTCCTCTATACAGACTTTACTTTCCCCGTGGACCTGACATGTAGCCATACATACAGTATATGGCCCCAAATTGGCTTCCACAAACCCCTCACCTCTGTTCTCCCCAGGCATCAACATTTTCCTGGACGGCTACGTACCCACAGAGAACATGAGATTCAGAGAGACGTCACTAGTGTTCAAGGTGGCTGAGACAGCCAACGAGGAGGAGGTGAAGAAGATGAATCACTACCACTATCCCAACATGAAGAAGGAGATGGGAGACTTCAGCCTGGAGATCATGGAGGGAGAGTTCACTGACTCTGAAATCATGGTCATGCTAGGAGAGAACGGTAGTGTGTGTGTGTGTGTGTGTGTGTGTGTGTGTGTGTGTGTGTGTGTGTGTGTGTGTGTGTGTGTGTGTGTGTGTGTGTGTGTGTGTGTGTGTGTGTGTGTGTGTGTGTGTGTGTGTGTGTGTGTGTGTGTGTGTGTGTGTGTGTGTGTGTGTGTGTGTGTGTGTAAAAATGTGTCTACTAATTGGATTGCTCTATTATTTTTTCAGGAACGGGCAAAACAACATTCATCAGAATGCTGGCCGGCCGTCTGAAACCAGATGAAGGAGGTGACTTTTGGCTGATGCTCTTTTCCAGACTCACCAAAAATACAATCAAGAGTAAATCGTAGAAAGACATAATGATCAGGAACTATTTTTGATGGTTTGTAGGGTTCAATCATACTTGCAAGATACAGTATGGGGGAGCCATACCTTTGGTTGCTTTGAGTTTTGGAGCATCAGAGTTTTGTATTCTGTGTGGGCAGCGACCGGGAGCCAGTGGAGGGAGCGGAGCAGGGGGGAGACATGTGAGAATTTTGGCTGGTTGAAGACCAAGCGAACTGCGGCATTTTGGATCAGCTGGAGAGGCTTAAGTGCACATGCTGGTATAGGCCAGTAAGGAGGGAGTTACAATAGTCGAGTTTTGACAAGACTGTTGTCTGGATTAGGAGCTGGGCTGATTCCTGGGTGAGGAACGGTCTAATTCGTCGTATGTTATAGAGTGTGAACCTACAGGATCGAGTGACAGCTGTGATGTGAGTTTTGAACGAGAGCTGACTGTCCAGGATAACACCAAGATTCCTGGCTGTTGGGACAGACGTTACCAGGGCGTTGTCTACGGAAATAGTTAGCTCCCGCATAGGGCAGGACTTAGCTGGGAAGAAGAGAAGCTCAGTCTTGTCTGGGTTCAGCTTGAGGTGGTTGGAGGACATCCACTGTGAGATGTCAGCCAGGCATGCAGTGATGCGCTCTTCCACCTGAGTGGCAGAGGGGGGGAAGGATAGAAACAGTTGTGTGTCATCGGCGTAGCAGTGATAGGATATATTGTGAGCAGAGATGATAGTGCCAAGGGATTTAGTGTACAGTGAGAAAAGGAGGGGACCAAGTACAGATCCCTGTGGGACCCCAGTTTGGAGGGTTCGGGGGGATGATAATAGACCTTACCAGGAAACCTGATAACGTTTTGGTCCCTCCGGACCTTCTTCCATGCCTGAAGACGGTCCGGAGGGACCAAAACGTTGCCTGTATAAAAGATAAACTCATGTACCGAGCAGATAACCAGTGTGCGGGCGTATCTTTTTCCTTATCATTGAACCCCACAATAACTGAAATTACTCAGGCTGGCAAGAAATATGTCAGTGACATATTTTAAATCTCTGTCTATCTAGTCGTTTTGTAACCTTTTTTCATAAAGTACAAATAATGTGTAATATATTATTATGTCTCTGGATTTCTTAGAGAACATACACAATTATTCTGTTTATTCTGTCTTCTCCAGGTGAATTGCCCGTCCTCCATGTCAGCTACAAACCACAAACGATCAGCCCCAAGTTCAAAGTAGGTTGTCAACCAGTAGTTTAGTTAACGTACACTACTGGTTTACAGTTGAATGTGAATTAATCACATAAAGAAAAGAAAATCCAAGTGGCAATATTGTCTCTTTCTGGCTGCAGGCTGCACGTGTTTTCTCAGAAGGAAATGTATTGGCCTTGTAAAGAAGATTATTTTGACTGTTACAGGGCAGAAGAACCCTTGCAGCCTTCAGAATAAGAAAATATTTCATCGCTAACCAAAACTGTTGCCTTTAATTAAGATTTATGCTATGTACATTTAAAAAAACTAAATTATATCATTACTTTAGCAGCAAATGTAAATCTAGTGTAATGAGACTGCCTGTTTGTCTCTGTGTATTATGTACAGTATGTCATCTTGTCCACCAGTGGGTGCTGAAGATGACAAAACAAACATAATATGAAAGGCGAGCCAAGCAGCATTGCACTAGTAGTCTATATAGGTTGTTTTGTCTCTGATGGCACCGCTGGCCTGATCTATGTGAAACTGTGCACACACACGCCTTTCCCATCGGCATGTTCTAGCGCCAGCAAGAGGCCGATTTTTGCAAAACAAATTCCTGACTGTTTCCTATAGTCATGTCATCAAGACGGACTGTCCTATTTCATATTTCATCCTAAGATTGACTTCTACTACCTGGCCTGGCGGAGCCGGAGACCTGTGCTCGGAGGAGCACATACCACTCCTGACTATCTAACCCAGTCTTCTGCCGTGTCTTTAGGGCAGTGTGAGGGCTCTGATGCATGATAAGATCCGTGACTCCTACACACACCCCCAGTTTGTCACAGACGTCATGAAACCAATGCTGATAGACAGCATCATCGACCAGAATGTGAGTATCACACCAGAACTTACAAATAAATAGCAAGACATAAAAAATACAAAACGAAAGCAGAAAATCAACAAAATGTTGGTCGCCCTATGCCTCAGGCATGACTGTACATGGACAATTGCATCCGCGGCAAGGCCTAAGCTTGTTCTTGTCCGTGGCACATTTTAGATTTTCTTTTTTTACACAGCTTAATGAATGGTCTTACTTTGATCATAAGACCCAATTACTGAATGTCAAGTCTCCAGGTTTTCTTCAGAATATGTATGACACTGATTTACTACAACAATACTAGTGGTTCTCAAATGTTTAATTTGTCCACCTTGCCCCTTAACTCTGAGTGTACACATTATATTGAGGGGCGCTAGCCCCTCATATACAGGTTTGTTTGTTATTAGTTCAATGTTTGTTTTAAAAATGCCATTACGTCATCTTGTCCCTAATACAAACATTAAATTATGCCATTAACAATAAAGAGAGAGAGTTTGTTTTGACAATGTTTGTTTTACATCACCATTACATCACCTAATCATAGCAAAATGAGTTAGACTTTAATATATTAGCGCCCCTCAGTCACTTCATACGGTTCACGACGGGTGTGATTTTTTTTGTATATCCAAAAATGGTATTTTGACAAAAGATTTCCACCACAAGCCAACATGGCATTTTATGGCAATGACCCCAGCTGCTCAGGTGCCAAGTTCCAGGTCATTGCACCTGCATGTTTGTAAGAGCAGAATTTGTCTTGTTTACAGTAAATGTGTTCAACTATTACATAATTTTTATTATTTGTCTGCAAACATGCTGTTATATTATGGACTTTTTAAAATTCTATTACTACTGCTTTCTGGTACTTTTATTTTTTCAAGCTTTCCTTCAAGGGCTCAAAATAGAACCTAGTGCTCCCAGTGAGTCTGTCCGTGTGTGCGTGTGTGTAGGTCCAGAACCTCTCAGGAGGTGAGATGCAGAGAGTAGCCCTAGTCTTATGTCTAGGAAGACCAGCTGACGTCTACCTGATTGACGAGCCTTCTGCCTATCTGGACTCAGAGCAACGTCTAATGGCCGCCAGGGTCATCAAACGGTGAGTGCACACTATGATTTGAAATAGAAAGAACGTTGGAAAGACACTAAACTAGGGCCTCCCCAATGTTATCATTCATGACCATCGGTGTGGCGCGGATTCTCACATCATTAGCATTATAGTTAATCATTCTTGGTGTGGACGATCAACGTTCTCAAACAAAAGAAGAAAACAATTCTATGCTTTAACTAGATTGGGGTAGAACGTCTTGCATAGGAAAGACAAACATCTCAGTGTATTTGAGTTAGGCTATTGTTGCATGACCATGCAACCAGTGATTTATTGGTGGGGTAACTGTCCTGCCTTTCTAATGGAATTGACTGACAATTTACTGTTATTTTCTATCTCCGTTGCCTAGATTTATCCTCCATGCAAAGAAGACAGCCTTTGTGGTGGAACATGACTTCATCATGGCCACCTATCTGGCAGACCGCGTCATAGTGTTTGACGGTATCCCATCCAAGAGCACAACTGCCAACACGTAAGATTCACTGTTAAACATCATGTGTTAATAATAAAAGGGCCAAGTTGACATGAGCCTTCAAAGAGAGTTGTGTTCCCACATGAGACTATGATGATTGATGACTATTCTTCTGGATTCTTCTGTTTTAAGACCTGAGGCTGATTCTAAGAGATTTCTGAAAAGATCATGTTGCTATATCAGTGGTGCTCAAAGTTGTTCATGTCAATTGTCAAGGACCCCCACGCTGTGTGTGTCTGTGTGTGTGTGTGTGTGTGTGTGTGTGTGTGTGTGTGTGTGTGTGTGTGTGTGTGTGTGTGTGTGTGTGTGTGTGTGTTTTTCTCATTCTCATTCAACCTTTCAGAGATGCTCGACCATGCATCATAGACATGGCATTCTGGAAATGTAACAACGTCCACAGTTATTAAAGGCCACAGGAGACAGGATAACTGCACCCAAACAATAATGGCGGCTCCAAACAGTGAGTTGTCTCACAAAACCTGAAATTTGCAAGAATATGGGGAGACACTGAACCAACTGAGGAACAGCTGAGGAAGAAACATAATTTTGATTGAATCCATTCTGCCAGTCAGTGTAATAATTACAGTAATTCTACCAGTCAGTGGAATAGGGATGATCTCCAAAATTTTAATTTAGTTTCCATTTTAGCCACAAGAGGGGGTATTTAGCTTTGAAAGAGAAGAGAAGTCCTTGTGATTTGAAACCCAAGGTAGGATAAGTGAGTGTTTGATTTGAATTTTTAAACGGTAGGTGCTATAACACAGATAGGCACAGATGGGAACCCCTTTTCGTATTTTAATGATTATGTTATACTATAATCGGATGCAAAAAGCCTGCACGGCATTCATCCAATTACCGAACATCTGGAGTTCCAAAGAACTGACCCCCAACACCAAAGTCAAGTTCAACAGTAACGTCAAGGCGGTTCTCCTATATGGAGAAATGGAGAACTACAGCGGCCACCATCAAAAAAGTGCAGGTCTTCATTAACAGCTGCCTGTTCCTTCATATCCGATGGCCAGACACCATCAGTAACATAGAATTCTGGCAGAGATAAGAAAACGCCAATGGCGATGGATAGGCCACACCCTACGAAAGCCCGCAAGCACCATCATTAGACAAGCTCTAACATGGAACCCACAGTGGTGCAGTGACCTGGAGGCAGACACCAAGACCATGAAGATGACCTGGAACCAGTTGGAAAAAGTGTATTTGAAACAAATAAATGCTTGTTTTTTTCTTTTTCTTTTTTTTCAAGACGGAAGGCGCTACATGCTACTAACCTATGAAATGAGAGTGTACACCCAGCAGTGAGCTGTCCTGACCTTAGAGCTGCATAATCATACTGTGTTGTCATGTTTGCAGACCACAATCCTTACTCGCTGGCATGAACAAGTTCCTCGCTCAGCTGGAGATCACCTTCAGAAGAGACCCCAAAAACTACAGACCAAGAATCAACAAGATGAATTCCGTAAAGGTACAGGAGGCTGAATTGGAAATTCATTATTATTATTATTATATCAAGTGTATTATATTATTTTACATTACTGTTTGCCTAATAAGGGGATATTACAGACTTTGTAGAATTGTGTTTCCCCTCTGACAATGGCATTTTCAAAAGATAATTTCTAGCTATAAAAAAAATGTACTATATGTACTACAAATTTATTTTATATTTTATTATTATTTATTGTAAGAAATATGACATTGAAGCTTTCCCCAAAAGGGGATGTAGTAGATATGCATTGGAATGTAACACTGTCTGTAATTCTAGTTCTGTAATCTATTGTGTACATTATGTGAAGCTATAAATAATTATGAACATGGTTATTCACTCCAATTATCATCACTAGTCAATATTTTAACATGGAAAATAACATTTCTTTAATGTCATCTGCTTCCTCAATTTTGACCGTGTGCTAAAAGCCATGTTATTGAATTAATAGTTTGTAGTGTGTAGTGTTTGTATGTTTCTGAATTTAATCTGTCTTTGTTCAGGATGCAGAACAAAAGAAGAGTGGAAAGTACTTCTTCCTGGATTGAACAGAGAGAGAGAGAGAGAGAGAGATCCCCTCCTTTGATCCCCTCCTTTAAATATTTCATACTGTGGGAGATGGAAGATGATACTTCAGTAACAAGGTTTTATGGCCTAGTTTGCAGACCCAATGACAGAACAGTGCACATGTTGCACAATCATTATAACATATTATAACTAATTATATTTCTATATGCAGTGTTTATGTGGTTAAATATAAGATTTGTACTTGCACTTCGTGCAGTCGTCCAGCAGATACTACTGTTTGTCCCATTAGGATATCCATTCCATACTAAGACCCATTGACCAATAAGACCTCCGTTGAGAGATATGTCCAGCCCTGCCTATATCAGACCCCACTCTATTCCTGCCTTTTTTCTTTTCATTATTTTTTTTACATGTCTGTGTGTTGTTACTGCTGTTGTATACTACTGGCTTACCTGCCAGTGAGGACTGGCTTACCTGCCATCCTCCCTTCACCGGGAGGATGTAGGGCCTTCGTCCGACTACTCCTGCCAGCACTCCCTGCTGACATGCACCGCCCCAGCCCGTAGGAGTACACGCAATGACAAATACTGTATCATCAGCCAAATTGTGTTTGTAGACACTCAACAGAGTGGTATGGATTCGAACCCCTATAGACTCCTAGACAGCTCTGTGCATAACTGTAGTCCCAGGCTTCCATATACCTTCATTTGATTGGACAGATTTCAAATGGAAACACAAATGACAATGAATGTGAGTTTTCCATTCAAATCTGCTGTTGAGCCAATCAATGAACTTATGGGAAAATGAATAAGAACAGGAAACGGGTATCCCACCTTCTGGAAACCCGGCACTACAGTTAAGCACAGATCGAGCCTGTAGCTGAAAGTATCTCATTATTTAATCTGTGATTGACCACTTGGTGGGGCTCAAAACCTATATTAACTGTTTTTGTACAATTTGACAGATGTATCTGCTGACCATACAGTAAATAGTTTTTATTATGTTAAGAGATTTGTGTTGACTACGAACTGATCAAAATTATCAAATGAAAGTCAGTCTTTTTATATTTTAAAGATGCATATTGAAATTTAAAAAGGTTTTTTCATGGAAAAAATTGTCTGATTTTTTTAATATGTCCCAGTCGTTCAATTGGATATTAATGTGTTGGTCGCATAACCAGGGAGCCTTTCATAAAACCGGACTATTTTGATTAATTGTGACATGAAGAGACGATCATCATCCTCAATCATGTTTATTTTCTATACAGTGTTATAAATTTGTATGTACCGGTATTAACTTTTCTTAATGTTTGGAAACAAACGTAAGCACTGTTTACATTCACAGAAAGTAAGAGAGAGATAATTATTTATGGTTCACCCTATGCAAAAATAAACCAAAGCAATGTGAGGGTATAACTATACACAAAGGGATGAGTGAGTAAACAAATATTATGAAACGAGAATTGCATTGATAAAATATGTCTCTGTGTTCAGGATGAACGCAGCATCATTTATTGTAAAGTTTCAGTTGAAAATCAGTTACTTTTGTCAACACAGCGGTACGCAAGAGGCAGCCTGAGTGAGTTTACTGATGAAAGAGCGACGGCGGCAGCAGCATGACCAGTGTATGGAACTCCAACCTCCCTCGTCTTCTATATGGCAGTGAATGCTGGACCCTAAAGCCACGATTTTTGTAACACATTTTCACCCCTGTGTTATTATCTAATGTGATCTACACGCCCTCCGCCAACCTGAGGAGAGCAACGGACTTGAACTCATGCTTCTGCATGCAGTTCTTAACATCAGCAAGAGTGTACATGTTGCCAACAAGATCCTGTGTGACGGAATACCAAGGGTGAGCCAGAAAATAGCAGCCAGGAGAATGAAACTAGCAGGACACTGCCATACATCAAGAACTGCAAGTCAGCAAATTAGTGCTGTGGGAACCAACACGTGAAGCCATCACGAGGATGTCCCACACTAACACATGTGGAAGGATGTACTCAAGAACAACACAGGAGCGCAAAGTACCAACAAACTGGCCAGATGTATGGACAACCGGGAAGAGTGGAAGCTCTGAGGACGACCTAGAGAGCGAGCACCTCATTAGATTGTTCAGTTTTCCAAGCTTAATTGTAGAATGTAGACTCAAGAGTACAACACTTGACACTCTACAAAGCCCTTTCAAACTCCCCCCCTCTCACCACATCTTCCTCTTCACGCCCACCCCCATTACACACACGCACGCGCGTGCGCACACATACATACACACACACACACACACACACACACACACACACACACACACAGATGTACACACCTGTCCTGGTCACTGGACAGCTGCATGGATTAGGGTTCAGGATTGGTGACATCATTGTGGTGTCCGGGTTCAGCCTGCAGCCCTCCCAGAGGGACAGCAGGAAGCCACGCCCCCAAGTTGACCTCTCCTGTATCTCCTCCTTGAAGCTGGAGCAATGGCAGCAAGCCCCCAGGCCTGGAAAAACCACACCCGCATAATGCACGCCTATGATGAGAGGAGATGAAGACCACCACCATACGTACCCCACTACCCCAGTAACCGAGAGTCCTTACTACTGCAGTTCAAAAGTGATTTTCAGCTACAAATGTGACTCATAACATCACTCTGACATCATGGATTGTATATAACACTGTGATATCTGTCATGAAAACAGGCAATCTCACCCCTGGTCAGGTTACTGGAGAGCATTTTACATCCTATTGCCATACCTTTAAATGCATTGCAAACTGATGTACTAAAATCCTCTCCATTTCTTTCTGTTATTAATGACCCCCGCAGCTCCTCTCCTTTTAACATTTGACCCCAGAATTCCCATTTGTTCTCGGTCCCATGATCATTTTCGTGGCAAACCTTAAATCAGCCATCACAGTGTCACACTGTTTGTTTGGGCACAGTTCTATTTCTGCGCCAATAAGCCTTCCCCCTAACCCCCCCCCCCCCCCGGGCCGATGTGGTGTTTGGAGGCCAAACCAGGAAGCAGGGTGATGTCATGATGACTATCGCTTACAAAACGATAGGAAGAGAGCTCCAGATGTACCCCCCCCCAACACACACACACACCGAGGGATGACCTCACCCAGGGGTATGCTGATGGGAACATCTGTGAAGATCGAGCAAGCAGGATGTAGGTTTATTCCCCTAGAAGACAAATACAGAACGGCCTAAAGCCTTCTGTGATTTAATAGGAATTATTTTTATGATGAGTCCTCATCCAGCTGGGAATGGTGGCTTTGTATAGCTATAGATCTGTAGGCTATAGCTATATGATAGAGGTAAAGGAGACCGTTTTTTTGTGCCGCTTGTAAATCAAAGAGACAGAGTGTGTGTGTGTGTGTGTGTGTGTGTGTGTGTGCGCGCGCGCGCGCGCATGTGCGTGCGTGTGGGACTGTTACCCTGAGGGATTGTGTCTGAAGATCTAACAGAGCTCACAAGGGCTCAATAATTCCTGTCCATGGTCATTTGACCAACATCAGTTGCAACTTGCCACAGTACAAGTTTTTTAACTGGATAAAAGAGAGCACCTGTACAGTGGAGGGACAGCTGGCTAAGATACAGGTGCACTGTCATGTGTCTATCCATGAACAAGCCCTAACAGTTGGTTGAAGTTCAACATGTCACCACCCCCATGTGCAAGAAAGCACCGTGACAGCTTTTGACTGACTGGCAGCTGTGCTATCTTGAGTGGACTTGTCCCATTCCAGCAAGTGACTGAGACAGCTGCCTCTGGATCCCTCACTGCACCCCAGGCGTTGCCACACCTCCCATGGTCCGAGCTACCCTCCAAACCCTGGGGAGGAGAATGAGGTCTGACCACCCTAAATCACGCACCCATACCCAGCCAGCCATGGGGAGGGTCAGACAAAGGGGTGTGTGGACACTCCATAAGGGAGTGTCATTTTACACAGTAGGTTAAGGTTTAGATTAGAAATAGCTCATTGTCTGCTGAGGGGACAAGCTAATCTGACAAGTCTGTAGGAAGAACAGTGAAAACCAATCGAGTCGGTGTGTGTTACTCACTGTTTTCTATATGTATTGCATGAGCTTTGAATTCTGGTTCCTGTCGCGACATATAATTCTATGGAAATGGAATAATTTCATGATGTAAATTGATTACATGCATAAAATGTTTTAAAAAAATCTATGAGCCCGCTGTGTGTGTGAGAGAGAATGGTGCATCCAGGTGTATATTAGTCTTGAGACAGTGTTGACTAATCAAATTCGAAGGAATTGCTGTTTTTCCTTTTATTTTTGACGATGGGTTCTCAGATTGGTTGTATATAGACTTTCCAATTGTGTGCATGCACAGAACCAAACTTTCACTAACTGCTGCCTTTTCGGCTTAGTATAAGCAGCATCCAATGACTAATGATGGACATGGCAATGATGTTGCAGCCATGGGCTTGAGTGAGTGACACCCTCTGTGACATCCTATTGGTGCATTCTCTGTCTCTATGCAGTACGCAAAGAGGATGGAGGTGGATGGGTGTGGATGTGGGGGGTAAACCGAGAGCCCTTGGAGACAGCATTCAAATATTACCACCCCAGACATTATTTCTAGAAGGACTTGCGGAAAGCTGCGTCGAGCTAGGCGCCCGTTTGAAATGCGAGCTGGCCTGATGCGCTGCCACTGTACGTTGCGTTACTGCAAAAACTTCACCAGGGCTTGCCAAGAGACCTCTGATGGCATTCGGGATGGCCAAATGGATTGCATGTGTGAGGCAAGCGTCATCTAAACACATGTGTGTCATTCATCGTTAAGCATTTCAAACCCGTGCTAATTCATGGAAGCCCATGGAGCTATGTTGTAATCAATCCCCAAGCCATGGACTCCACTCCTTCCTCAGTCTGGCTAGAGACAGGCAAGGATCCAAGCTTTCTAAATGGCTCCCGAACTCCATGAGCCCTAACCTGATAGGCCTCTACCACACTAGGTGAACCAAATGTGAATGTGTATATGCTGCAGGGCATAAAGGCTACTGTAGTGCAGTACATGTCGGCCCCATGATGTACACCTCATTAAGATTTCTGTATTTGACTGAGATAAGTAGTATGGATTAAATGCTGCATGCAGAAAAGGCAACAAGATCACACAAAGATTAGGAGTCATGCAAGGTCATTTGTGGCACTTTGTCTAATTTCAGTGAAGCTGTTTTAAAGAGAAGATGAACTTCACATTGGCTTCTATCCTCACATTGCGCTTCATGAACATCACTGTATAAAATACAAACCACAATTAAACACATAAGACATAATTAAGTTATTGTGCTGTTACTGCCAAAGCCCTACAAAATAGCTGTCTATCTTTGTGGGAGTCTGCACTGCTCTGAACTGTAATATAATTCAATGCACAGTAGGCTACATTATACTTTATGACAGCAGAGGAAATCATCAGATGCAGAGTTATGATCGCTCACTATTTGGCCCAAACATTCTGCTGAGCTGTTGACTAGGGGGAGAGGGGGGGGGGTCACATTTTTACACCGCTTAGTAATCATTACTAAGTAATGTACTTTGATGCACACAGAGCTGGAACACAGACACAAGGAACTCACCTTAGCCAGAGCATCCTCCCACTGAACCCACCAATGACTCTGCTGGGGTTTCGCTCATGTATGTACTGTGAATCCTATGTGCTCAGACTAGAGGCAGTGAAATTGCTGTTTTAATGGATTTGCATTAGTACCTGAGAAACCTTTGATAGCTTTTTGTAGATGTGGCTCTGTGGGCCTATGTGTAGTGCACTGCCTACTTAAGGGCTATAATAGAATTGCACATTATAGATATCCTATAAAAGCACCTAAAATTATAGTAAAGTGAAGTACATACACGACCTGCCTGGGGAGCCAGAGGCCCTGGTTGTCCCAGGGAATACCAGATGAGTCGCCCCTTTACCAACTTGCCCCGGGCGTACAGCCGGTGGAACTGCGCGGCCTGGTATTCCTAAAGTAAATTATGCTTAAACGGTTAAACCTAACCTCATTCCTAACCTTAATCTCAGTAAAACTATGCCTAAACCTAACCCTATACCTAAACTTAACCCCAGTAAAACTATGCCTAACCCTAAACTTATTTCTAACCTTATTCTCAGCGGTCGGCGGAAAAGATCGAGGGGCGAGATGGTTTAGGGGCGACCGTACCTGATACCGTCCCAGGTATGTCATTCCAGGCCAGGCCATGTGTCGATGTGTGTCTGAGCAGGACTCTTTTTTTTTTTTAAGATATTTTTTTTGCGGCTTACTTTATTGTTTTTTTTTTTAAGCCTACTGGCTGACAGGAAACGGGAGAGAGATGGGGGAAGACATGCAGTAAAGGCTGTGTCGGGCTCGGGAGTCGAACCCGCGGCACACTGCGACTGTCCCATGTCCCATGTCGGCCCATGTAACCCTGGGTTGAATACCTCTCTCGGTCCAATATGATTCACCACATAGACCTACAGCACACAAGCATGCGTTAGGGAGCAGGGAGTGAGAAGAAGCTGACCAACCCCTCCAGTGGCCTTTGTCTTCTCCATCAGAGGCTGTCATCCTGCTGTGTTGATGGCTTAAGAATGAGAACTGTCACCTAACTGCATCCGCATTCAGTTCTGCCATTACAAAGCATGAGCCCATCCTAAGTATGACAAGAAACTTTTTTATATTGAGGACAGAGCTTTTTACAGTCTATGGCAGGGATACTCAAATAGATTTACCTGTGGGCCACATTACAAAAATGGCAAGGGGCCAGGGGCCAGTAGATAAAATTACGACATTAATGATACTTGATAACTTCTCTCTTTCAATTGCTTTATTTTCGCAAAATGTATCAAAGTACAATGTGCATGCACACAATATGTAAATAAATAAATGTGTTACATTTTCTTGCATAAACACAAAGAGCTGTTTCCATAACTGCACATAACATGAGTAGCTGTTATAATAACATAATAACATAACATGAGTAGCTCTTTGCCTGCCTGCCTGCCTGCCTGCCTGTCTGTCTGTCTGTCCATGAGTAGTTATTTGTCTGTCTGTCAATGAGTAGCTGTCTTACTGTCTGCCTGTCTATGAGTAGCTGTCTGCCTGCCTGTCTATGAGTAGCTGTCTGTCTGCCTGCCTGCCTGTCCAATTGTCCATGAGTAGCTGTCTGTCTGCCTGTCTGAGTAGCTGTCTGCCTGCCTGCCTAATTGTCCATGAGTAGCTGTCTGTCTGCCTGTCTATGAGTAGCTGTCTGCCTGCCTGCCTAATTGTCCATGAGTAGCTGTCTGTCTGCCTGTCTATGAGTAGCTGTCTGCCTTCCTGCCTGTCCAATTGTCCATGAGTAGCTGTCTGTCTGTCTATGAGTAGCTGTCTGCCTTCCTGCCTGTCCAATTGTCCATGAGTAGCTGTCTGCCTGCCTGTCCAATTCTCCATGAGTAGCTGTCTGTCTGCCTGTCTATGAGTAGCTGTCTGACTGCCTGCCTGTCCAATTCTCCATGAGTAGCTGTCTGTCTGTCTGCCTGTCTATGAGTAGCTGTCTGCCTGCCTGCCAGCCAGCAAGTTGGTTAACAGAAAATAAATTGTTATGGCTGAGTAAAATAAAATACAATAAACACAATTTGCCTGAAAATAGATTACCCAGCTATGACCTTTTTCATGAAAAAAAATGAGTAGTGATATGGCTGACTGAGTAAAATAAAACAATCTACCTGAAAATAGATAGCTATAAGTGAAGAGCAATTTCCGCAATTTCCTCATTTTCCATTTCCGCAATTTCCTCAATTTCCATTTCCACCATTTCCGCAATTTCCACAATTTCCACAATTTCCATTTCCGCATTTCCGCAATTTCCACCATTTCCGCAATTACAATAATTTCATTTGCATTGCACCCCCCCCCCCCCCAAGCTTTTATTTTCGTTCGAGTAATAGTACAACTCTAATAGTATTACTTATAATAATGTAATTAAAGATAACTTCATTCAGATTTATTTATTTTTATTTCATTTTCCAGATTTTTTTTTAGATTTTCATTGGTGGGCCAGTCATAATGGGGCCTGATGTGAGGTTGAGTCACTGGTCTATGGGACAGAGCAATAAGCTTTGTAAATTAGCTTACATTTGATTTGTAAACTGAGATAGGGAGTGTGAAAGGAATTGCAGGGCTTTCAATTCATCTATTTCCACTTGAAAACAGCCTTTCCAGGAATATCCTTTATGAACAGTTAATGATACTATTAACAATACAACTGATATTGAATGTATCACTGTGAAGTAAGCAGTGTCAGTTTTAAAGTAATTTTGAATAGTGAGCTCCCATATATTGATATTTAGAACTAGACCTAGGTCTATTAATTTGGATGATAGACATATATGTGCACAAAATGTGGCCACTAGCCAAACAATCTGAACCTCGATCCTGTTTAAAACTAACCTACAAGTCAAAAGACATCTAAACAAGAAGCAATCTCAACATTTGAATAAAAGGGGTGCACAAAGTATAGTCTAATTAAATAGCCTACATTTGAAGTACAATGTATTTATGTGATTGAATAAGCCACACGATTGCATTAAGTAGCTGTGGGTTTAACTTAATTTAGTTTGTGTTTAGTCCACTCATATAAAGATGCAAATTTGCATTGTCTACTTCCTCTGCAAACAGCAAACTAATGTAAAAAGCGTCTGTGTCATGTGTGCAGTCAGTCAGACAGACATAAGAAGAAAAAAAGAGAAAAGAAATACTGACGGCTCTCCCTTTAAAAGAGTCGAGTAATCAAATTTGCCGACAAATCTTGGGTCTAATTTAGGCATGTGTAGTAGCTCTTGTCTCTCCTCCTTCTATTCTCCTCTCATCACTGTTTTCCCAGATTTCACATTCACGTGCAGCTTGCTCTCGCCTCACTCAGACATTCTGTCGCCAGGCCCGTGACGTAACCTGCGCTAGGAGCCTGCACTCTCCATGGTTTCCCTCCGCCACTCCAGCACTATACTGTCCTGCGGAGAATATAGTCCCCCCTCCTCGCATGCAGTTTGCTGCCACAGCTTGCTTGGCACTGGCAGTAGTGGCAGCGCTGAACTTGACTAATGGACTTAAAAGAGTTCTTTTTATTTTATTTACGGCATTGTTGCTATTTTGGATGATGGTAAACAATCTAGATTTTCCAGATTTGTGTTTTCTTTTTTGGGGCGGTTAAAAAAGGTTTGACTGGCACAAAAAAATAATTTGGCATAGAAGATAGTACATTTTACTGTTTTTGTTTACAAATGGACAAAATAAAAAGTATGTAGACTTACAGTACAGTACAGGTAGGCTATTAGGCCTATCTAATAGCATAGAAGGATACTCATTTCATAGGATAAGGATACTCATTTCAAGCATGCATGCATGTGTAAAACAGGCTAGCAGCTATCTCTGACCTATCTCAACATCTGAGAGGAGGAAATGACACATTGTGTTCCTGTCCTCTGATGCTGCCCTGCAGTCTATTTTCATGCATTAGGCATGCAATATTAATGAGATGGATTGATGAATTGTGGAAGTTTCATTCTTGACAGTGCAAACTTATTCCTTATCCTAGTGGGGGGGTTATAGGTGGTGGTCCTCAGCTAAATTCATTAAGCATCAAAATCAGTTTAATCACTTTAATCCTATATAGGATTAAACTAATTTAACTGATTTTGATTTGTTACATTTTTTGAAAATGAGCTTGTAGATGACATTTGACCCACTTCGAAAGATTTTAACAACACAAATCTTACAGGTGTGGTCCCTGACTGGCATGAAATTAAATAGTTTCAGGTGGGGGCATGTGGCCAAAATAGGCTACATATTGCTTTGGGGGTCCTTGACATGAAATAGTTTGAGAAGCACTATCTTATCCTGCCTGAGATATAGCCTAAATGTTCTAAACCATGCAGAAATCCACATATCTTCCCTCTGGTGGCCTAGTGTGCAGAGTGCAGACCCAGTGTGGAGTGTGTGCATCCAGGCTTTGTCTTGAGGTGAGAATTTCAGCTGATGGCATGTAGCGGCATGCTCCAGTGCTTAGCCCTTCTCTTAGACACTTTTGTTCTCTTGACAACATAAATAGTGCTTATCATATCCAAATCAAAGCATGAGGCAAGCTTAACACACTGCAGTTCAGGAGTTCACCATCAGATAGCCCACAGCCAACTAGACTTACCCTATCCTATCTGTCTGTCACTACACTCTGCCAGAGATTACAATATACTGTTTGGAGCTCAGTAGGCCGTTTTGTTTTAGGTGTGTATAGGTCAAACCACTCTTTTGCAGAGGGACGTTTTATGAAAAAGAAAATAAACAAATAGGCTTTAGACTGTCAATGTCCTCTCATAACCTATAGGCCTACTGTAGTCTGGCAACTTCGTGTTTCATGTCACTATTGTTATTGTTTGTAGCCAATAGCCAGACTCCTTTTTGATTGCATTGATGTATATCCTCAGCGGTTGCCTGGTTTTATCCCCAGGCCAACAGCAGGCCAATATTTTATGTCTAAATAAGTGTCTCCAAAGACTCGCCCTATTTTTTGACAGTTACACAATCCATTTAAGTGATGATTTCACACACAATCAGTGCATATAAACGATAGAGATATATAGTGTAAAGTTAACCTCGAGTCACAGCCTAGGCTTTCCCCCTCGGAGGAAAGCCTGGTACTACTACTGGCAGTGTAAAGTAAAAGTAGCCCTTGCTATTCATGTTATCGACGACGCCGGACCGCCTCACACATCCCATGTCTCGGAAGAACGGTAGGGCTGAAATTGGCAACAAATCTGTTATTCGTTAATCAAGATAAATTCATCAATTTTGAAACATGAAACGGAAAGATGTGCCTATTGCAATTTATTTATTCATTAATTTATTAAACTAGCTTAATATTCGAGACAATGAAGTTACCACCTGCCTTGCAGATAAATAAATTAGGCCTACTATCCTGAAGTTCTCAGCTACATCTGTGCCATGATTGGATTTGCAATGCATGACTCACTTCGACGATATTCTCCTCTAAATATTTCTGAGGTAATGATCACAACGTCTTGTCATATTTATTTTTTCCTTCCTTTACTGACAACCAACCAGCCAATCATAGCGCGACGTTCGCCCCCGTCTATGGGATCTATAGAGACTCTTCCCTCGGCTCAAACTGTATCCCGCGGCGTGATACTGGCGCTCAGCGGAGGGTGCGACGGCTCCGCGACTCACTGACGCCAGAGCGACTAGACCCAAGAAGACCCAGCAGCTGTATGAGAGAGAGCAGCCACCACGGGCCGAGAAGAGCGTCAAAAGCGGCACAAAAGGTACTGTAAAACGTTTGGGAATTACATTGAAAACATACCGGACATAATACAGGCAGAGCACGAGTTCTTCGGCTGTTCTCCACGCATGCACGGCGTGTTTTGCAACTTTTATCATCTAGGAAATCTTACGTTTTCTGGAAGCCAAACTTTTCACTGTCTGTCA
>NC_137864.1:25831762-25871762 GCF_963924005.1 Protomyctophum bolini
TCAGCTAACAGTTTGATAGGCGATTGTGCTCTAACTCTAACATATAGCAGTGGGAGAGGATTGCCTTGTAAATGGCATTCATTCAAGTTTTGTTTATTCTCGAAATTACACTGAGTAATCAAACTCATTTTCAGTATTGTCGAGACAGTAATACAATATCATATAGAAGAAAACATCAGAAGATCAGGAAAAGAAAAAACAAAAGATATACATGTGAATTACATAGGTTTACAAATGAAAAGCTAAGACACATTTTTAAAACGATCTAAAAACTGTTACATATTGTGGGGGTCTGGCATATGGTGTACACCCGTGTAACTATACTTTTAGTTAGTTAGTTACTGTACTATACTGTACTCTGTACTGTACGGTACAGTCCTTATTGTTCTAGTTATAGTGCTCAGTGTAATGGCCCAATCACCCAGCTCATACAACTAAGACTCAGTCCTTGCACAGCACTGTTCAACGGTGACCTGAGGCCCTTCCCCATCTGTCTCGTCTGCCATATCCTGTCTCTCTATTGTCGCTATCAATTAAAAGGCTTATAAATGCCATGAAATCTAATAAATAAATAAACAAATAAATAAATAAAACAATTTAATCCTTAGCTAATCGGGTGGAGGTGATGCTATGGGGCCGTTAGAAAACAGATAGCTTATTATTAGCTAGACTAGGATCGTTGTGTAGAGAAGTTTGACTCAAGTCTTATAGCATCAATATATTTTTAGCTCATTTTATTTAGCAATATAATCAGTCAAGAAGATCATGGCTGCAGAATCAATTGATCTTTCATTCCTAACCGCTAGGTGATTGGACTTTCTTTTCCTTTTTAATGGAATACAGAGACAGCCAGTTCCAACAGCTCGCCATAAGTGTCTGAGTTGATTTAGTGAAGAGCAAGACATGTCCATCGTCTTTCCTCATTTATTAGTACATTTTATGAGTAAAAATGTGTTGGTTTTAGAATGGATTCTTTGACACTATGGTGGGATACTATTGAACTGACAACTGTTATGTGTGTGTGTGTGCCTCTTGACTGATTATAAGACTATCCGTGACTCGTGAGCAAAATATATATTGATAACCACTTCAGTTTTTTGCTATAATGTACCAGTTTCAGGGGATAAGGTTGGAAAGTTGTTCCATGACATTCTGATTGTGTACTCGCTTACAAACATCCTACATCTATACAAAGGTATTGGGCAAGGCAGGCAACCATGGCGCCATCGTATTTTGACTCCTTCACAGACAACTCCAAACTAGCATTGTCTGCAGAACCATCAACACAAAAGGACAAGCATACTGAGTGTGAGTGTGTGTGAGTGTGTGTGTGTGTGTGTGTGTGTGTGTGTGTGTGTGTGTGTGTGTGTGTGTATGTGCGTGCGCGCGAGCGCACATGCTTGCGTGTGAGTAAGTAAATAAGTAAGCAAAGGGTCAGTACAGTAGTAGGTATTTCCAAACCATAACAATATTTATATCCAATATCAGTACTGTCAAGGTTTGGAAATACCCAAGGAGGACTATGGCGTGGGTGGGGAAAGATATTTGGTCTCCAGCTGCATGGCGGGATGACAGCGGAGAGGATTGTGAAGCCTGCTCCAGATGTTCCAGCACCTTCTTTCCTGGAATTCTACATCTGAATTGGATTAAATGTTGTTTTTCTGCAGCTGGGCCCAAACATGTGCCTTACTGCTGCTGATAGGGCTGTGCTGCAGTGTGTTGGCTTGCACTGGACTGTCAGGGACTGACCGCCAAGCCTGGTTGGTTGGTTGGTTGGTTGGTTGGAGGTATAGGACTGGCTAGTTCAAGTTTCAATTTTTAAAAAATGTAAAAAAAAAGCTTGCAGCATGCCACGAAGTGACGCACTGTATTATTGCTATGGAAATAAAAAGGTTCATATCACCCAGCTGTATTTAGTTCAAGAAGGTATCAAGTCCAGTGGTCCAGGCGCATGCCACATATAGGCTTTGGCCTGACAGCGCGTCGCGTCGCGTCGCGTTCATGACGACCGTTGCTGCATGTCTCTCCCCTTCTCTCTCTCCCTCTTTCCTGTCTATCTTCACCTGATACTATCAATAAAGGCAGAAAAGCCAAAAAAGAAAAAAAATAAGGTATCAATTTGGGTGTTCCATTTGAAACCTCATTGGGACATGGATGGCAAGAGCTTCAGTCACAGAGACTCAGCTGTTTCAACAGGAATAGTGTCTAAAGTGTGACTGCATTTCCATCTATAGGAAACACATCTGTAAATAGGGTCGGGAATTGTGGTTGAAACGTAGTACATGTTCGATGGCCGTTATGCTCTTGTTTTGGTGTGAGATATAAGGAAAAACAGAAAATAATTTCTTCTTCATGTGACTGAGAATGACAATTTAGGATATGATCGGACTCTGAAGTTAGAGAGGGATGTTATAGTAAACTCCTCATTACAAAGACAAATGCACATTTGAGTCTTCGGTGGTGCAAAATAAACAACAGCATAGGGACTACCGTAGTCTACTGAGATGTGGAAAAAAATCGATATGTGTGAGCATGCAGGGCCTGAAATATATTTATTTTTGAAAGAATACATACTTCTTACCTCAGATTGCATTCTGTCTCTCTGCTCAAAGTTACCGTAAGTGACTCTAACTATGCTTTAGTCCGTCTCTTTCTTCTTCTACTCTGGCCTTAAGTCTTTCTTATAGTGGCTTGTCTAGTCTTGTCTCTGTGCTCTATTATGTTATTCTGTCTCTGGCTCTGCTTCATGTCTTAATCCATATAACAACTTTGTTAAAACTAAAATCATAACAAATAGTCTACTTCACTTCCACATATGTTGACTTGACATTGATCTGCACATCTGACAAAAGTCTGCACTATTATTTGCCAAGTTACTCCAGCGGCCCATGGACCAAACCTGGCCCGGCAGAGATAATATCTGGTCCGGTAAATGCATGATGTTGTAAATAATGTACAATATCTGACTGTCCCACATAGGCTATAATGTCCAAATAGAGAATCTAACTAACCCAACCTTTATCCGTGTTGAGAGTGAATCACAGACAGGTGTTTCACATTGTTTCTCTCCATATCCAAGAAAAGACCTTGAGCTTCTATTCTATGTAAGAGTTTGTTTATCTCTGTTCGAAAGGTTCGAAAGACTGTTTTGGTCCAATTGAAAAACATTTTTATTTATTTTTATTTTTAATTAACAAATCCTCCGCAAATGCAACATTCAAGGATGTGGCGATTGTGGCCTGCAGAAAATGATTACCGTCGTACACAATCTAAGCAATCTTTTCTATCTACATCTGTAACATCAGTGTGCAGTTATAGCGCACAAATTCTAATTCTAATTCTAATCAAGTTATTATATACTTTAGTTTATACATTATAGTTATTATTGTATATAAGATGGTCTGCTGCAAGTTCCAGTTCTTAAATTAGGTTCGATTAGGTTCTGGCGGCCTGCCCACCATGTAATGAATCGGCCCAACTGGACGAATTAATTTGCCGACCCCTCTTTTAGCCAATGCGGATAACATTTTATCTTCCCCTTCCTCTTGCTCTCGTCTCTGTCACTGATTTTGGTTTCTTTATAACCAATTTTGTGCAGCGTTTTGCCAGTCAGCGATGGTTTTAAAAGCACTGCCATTTCCCACGGACATGAAAGAAACGCTGCTCGTGCACTGATTAATGTGCACGTCATGGGGACGCGCTGCTACAGGCGCACTCTGCTCCGACTAGCTCTGTCTTGCATTTCATCCAGTTATGTCATTGGATTCACAAAACATTGTATTGCTAGATTTGCTACAGTATAGGGGGTTCATTGTAGAGATGTGGAGGAAGATCGCGGGCACCATGGTTGTGTGAAAGCGTTCACCAGACTTATTATTAAAACAACAATGTTAGAATGCTGTTCCATCCCTCCAGTTATGTTTCAGACAGACTCAATATATGCTTGGTACATTAATGTACAGGCATGGGATGATATTATTTTACAATTTTGTGTCCTGATTATCCTAACCCAAATAATGCGGTTAATGATACTACCTAATATAGTACACATAAGATGGTTCCTGCCCAGTACCCAACAGCAACAATATTGGAGTTGGACAATGCTAAACATACTCACATCTTCTTATACGCACCGCTATGACTGGGAGCCTAATTTGCCCGGTTGAGATCGTTCAGGACTATTCATGTAATGAATTTTAGCAACAGAGAGTCAGCGGTGGAGGGATTCGTAAATAGCCTGCATTTTCTACTTCCTTCCCTCCACCTGTGGATTGTGCAACGAGCACGTGTGTGCGTGTGTGTTTTTTGTGTAGCGACCTGCAGTCATCGGCAGTCAGGAAGTGTGCTGGCGATGACAGATATGTTGAAATAAATCTGGGGCCTGTTTCCTGCCTTGCTCGCCGTGAGACACGGAGACAATGCAACCATGCTGGCACCTGGGACTTCACACATCTGGGACACTAGTCCTACTTCACACATCTGCGCTTAAACATATTTCCCTTCATGTCTCTGCCTCTCTTTCCCTCCCTCTCTCTCTTTCTCCCCCCAGACAGACACACACGCACACACACACGCACATACACACACACACACACACACACACACACACACACACACACACACACACACACACACACACACACACACACACACACACACACACACACACACACACACACACACACACACACACACACACACACACACACACACACACACACACCATCATGCCCTCACTCTCTCTGTCTGTCTGCCTCTCTCTCTCTCTGTCTCTCTGTCTCACTCTCTATCAAACTCTTTCTCTGTTTAATGCACGCATTATCAACTACCTTTTTACTGCCAAACTGTCTCATAGCTATCATTCTCTCTCATTCTCTCTCTCGCACGCACGCACAGATGCATGGACGGACGCACACACACACAGCTCATACTCCCTCCCCTTCCCGACCTGCTGGCAAATCAGTCCTCCTGCTTTTAGAGTAGCCAATGTGATTGGGGTGGCCACACTAAATATAGTGCAACTTGCAGCTTTCCTGTATATGTGGTTGGCAATAGTAGGCCTCCAATGACTCCACAACACAACATGTGCATGTAACTTGTAAACAGCACCTGTTCTCATCAAACCTCCATGCCTGTTTGTCGGTATGTTGAGGGCCCACACATACAGTAGCTGATAAAGATAGAAATGGCTATTTATTCATCCAGTAATCTGAAAGGACCAGAATAACTGGAGTGAGCCGCCCGCGAGTGATGTTTTTGTTCCTGCTCGTAGGAAATCCAATCCACCACTCTATTTACTGTCAGAGAGAGACGCATCCTCACCCTGAGTCAGTAGGTATAAAAAGATGGGGCAGACTTCTGATAAACTGTCGTCTGTGTGTGTGTGTGTGTGTGTGTGTGTGTGTGTGTGTGTGTGTGCGCGCGCGCTTGTGCGTATGTGTGGGAGTGTGTGTGTGTGTCTATGTGTGTGTTTTTGATTGATTGATTGATTTATTGAAATATTTATTAACAGTTTGCAGAATTACAGTACAATTCAAGCACAACTCAAATCAATACAAAGACTGTTAACTGTGAGTGGACGACCCAATAAAGCATTTGTGTGAGATAGAGAGAGAGAGAGAGAGATAGAGAGAGAGAGAGCTCAGCTCAAACCCAGTGTGACTGCTTCTGCCAGTGGAGGTTGTGTTGATGTTTTGTTTAAAATAAAAATAATTCTTAACAACTTGATTTGTAGAGCATAATCAACAGAACGCCTTTTTAACGTCTCTCTGAAGCACACGTTTTACACAGAGAAAAATCTCATATTGATTATATTCCTACTCAAGATTTAACCACTTAAACGCCCTATTCTGGACATGTCTTACTGTAGTAGGTGACCATTCTGCAAACATATGCAAACATTTGGCGACTTATATAGCAGAGCTAGAAATTCCCAACGCGTCCAGTTGTATATCTGCTATTTTCAGCAAAGACATGGTGTAGACGGAAAAACTATACAGCATATATATATATATATATAAGTTTGAGTGGTTAAATGTGTATGTGGCTTGGATCAGTTGCAACATTCCTGTCATACAGTGAATCATGTTGCTTTGTTGTTCTGGGGCTGACACAGTCCTGGCTGTAAGGGATATTTGTGAGGTGGCACTGTTGGTAATGTGACGACGAGCTATCTAGAGAATGTCTGATTCAGATTCAGGGTCTGAAGCAGAAGTGGGTGTCCTTTTCTGACTCCTCTGCCACTGCACATTCCCAGAAGCCGTAATAGGATGACATCATCAGTCCGCACCTTCGCCTGGATATTGTTCTGTCCAGTGGGTCAGTGATCTGATGACACACACCGGCCATTAACGTAGCGTGCTCACACACACACACACACGCACGCACGCACGCACGCACGCACGCACGCACGCACGCACGCACGCACGCACGCACGCACGCACGCACGCACGCACGCACGCACGCACGCACGCACGCACGCACGCACGCACGCACACACACACACACACACACACACACACACACACACACACACACACACACACACACACACACACACACACACACACACACACACACACACACACACACACACAGATGAGCTGACTGTGTCCACTTGTTAACATTCCATTTGAGGCAGGGCTGCTCTTATCCATAGTAACTGACTCAGTGTGTCAGTAGCACACAAGTAGCCAAGCCCAGGGGTTCCAAAGGCTCTGGGGTTCCAGATAGCCTCTAGCTATCTGGTCTTTAATAGTTAAATTAACCCTCGAGATTTTACTGTATAGAGATGTGTTTTTTGTTTTGTTTCTTCGTTCTTTCTAACGTTTCTCCATTTTTCCTTCTCTGTCTCTCTTTCTAGGAAAGAAGTCCTCAGCGGAAGCTTTGCAAGCAAGGGTTACCAGGACACCGTTCTGTAACAACTGTAACTGGAGTCACACACGCCTCTCCCTCCAGCTTCCCTTTAGCCTTCCGTCCCCCGAAAGACCTTTTCAGAAGAGGGAGAGGAAGAGTGATAGAACAGGAAGAGAGAGAGAGAGAGAGAGAGAGAGGGAGGCCAGCCAGCCCCCACTGAAACATGAACGTCACCTCGCTGTTCTCCTTCACCAGCCCGGCGGTCAAGAGGCTGCTGGGCTGGAAGCAGGGCGACGAGGAGGAGAAGTGGGCCGAGAAGGCGGTGGACGCCCTGGTGAAGAAGCTGAAGAAGAAGAAGGGAGCCATGGAGGAGCTGGAGAGGGCGCTGAGCTGCCCCGGTCAGGTCAGCAACTGTGTGACCATCCCCCGCTCCCTGGACGGCCGGCTGCAGGTGTCCCACAGGAAGGGCCTGCCCCACGTCATCTACTGCAGGTATCGACCCATTCTGACCTGAGATCAGATTCTAAAATGTCTTCTACATCCTGACAGTTTTCTGAAAAAGCTATGTTTCTATGTCAGTCGTTCTTCGATATTTTTCAAAAATAGCAAGCTCGTAGCTCGTAGCAGATCTACAAGCTCATAGCACGCCACCGAGTGGCGCGCTATGAGCTTGTAGATCTGCTATTTTTCAATAGCTAAAACATAACATAACACCAAAACACCAAAAGGGGTTCCCGCCCAAAATGGGTTAAGTTGATCATTCATTGGCACACAAATAATTGCGATTTAACTGTGTTTTTGGCATTGGAAATTGGAACATTATGAATAGAAATAACATTTCTGCTTGCCTTTTAGGCTCAGTAATGAAAAGGTGCACAGGGCAGATATGACAAATAACTGAAACGGAAATAGCTGACCTACAAGCTTATACTGTAAGCTTGTAGATGCTGCTATATGTGCTTTTTTGTATGAACATCGTTCATCATGGAAACGATTATTACAATTTTGACAAATTAATTATTGATTATTTCAATGAATTGCGATTATCTCAAATAATTGCGATTAGGCGATTATTTTGTAATAATTGTGACAACCCTAACTGCAGGGTGTGGCGCTGGCCCGACCTGCAGTCCCACCATGAGCTGAAGGCCCTGGAGTGCTGCGAGTTCCCGTTCGGATCCAAGCAGAAGGACGTGTGCATCAACCCGTACCACTATAAGAGGGTGGACAGCCCAGGTGAGCTGACGCAGAGTTTTCCTATTGTCGCTGTCGGGTGGAAAAAAAGATCTTCTAAATCCTCCAGTTTTCTGAAATAAATATTTTTACGATTTTTCAAAAATAGCAGACCTACAAGCTTGTAGATCTGCTTTTTTTCAATAGCTAAATTATAACATAATGTTTAAAACACCAAAAGGGGTTCCCGCACAAAATGGGTTAAAAAAGCAAACAAAAACAAACGTGTTCTAACTTCAAATGGATGGCTGTAGTTATTATTTAGTCACAAGCTCTTGTTAATTATTTTAATTGGTAGAATATTAATAAAACCCACAGATAGACGTAACAACGTTCGACCTGGCGTAACTACAAGTATGTTTATCTACGAGATAGGCAAACCCAATCAGACAATGGGACAGCACTGTTCAGAACACAGTAAAAGTGTGGTGGTAGTGAATGAAAGTCTAGAGAATGTATAATTGTGTAAAATCTGTCTGTCAGTAATGAAAAGGTGCACAGGGCAGATATGACAAATAACCGGGCCGGCCACCTGGCCATGTTCCTGGGGGTCCGGATGTACCCCCACACGGTAACTGTCATTTCTCAACCTTTTTGGACGCGGGAAAGCTCGCCGGAACCGGGCCAGCCCCCGGGGACCCCCACACACACAACAGTTTCACCGCTCACTTCACACAGGTGTGATTTTTTCACGCAACAGCTACGTCTGTCTCTACTCATTTTTGCACCAGAGATAAAGTTAAGCTTCACTGAGCAAATGACTTAAAAAGACCAACTCCACGAGTCATTTTGGCCGCTCTGTAGAGCATTAACCTTGGAAGTGCTCGCCCCCCCAACAACAGCTTCAGCAGATGTTCACTCCTTTCTGATCCTCCGTCTTTGATATCCTCTCCTCCTGTCAACGACCAGTTTATCTGTTTGAGCCCAGAGCCAAAAGCACCATGCGGCTTTTATCCATACGGCTGAGGACAGGCCAGAGTGTTACTGTGTTGTGTGGGTGTACACTGTAGTGTGTGTGTGTGTGTGTGTGTGTGTGTGTGTGTGTGTGTGTGTGTGTGTGTGTGTGTGTGTGTGTGTGTGTGTGTGTGTGTGTGCGTGCATGCGTGCGTGCGTGCGTGCGTGCGTGCGTGCGTGTGTGCGTGCGTGAGAAAGAGAAGGATTGAAGTCTTTCTTCCTGTGATCTTCATGTACTTTTTCAAAGAGAGACCAAACACTATCTGTTGTCTCTCTGAGAAGATCAGGGTCAGCTGACAAGACAGAAACAGCTGTCCACAGGGGTGTGTGTGTGTGTGTGTGTGTGTGTGTGAGATGCGTGTAGGGGGGGAAGGAAATTCCAGCTGGGGTAGAATGAGGGCTTTGTTTTGGCCATGTTCTGCCCGGCTGGCCCAAACGCTCTCTCTCTCTCTCTCTCTCTCTCTCTCTCTCTCTCTCTCTCTCTCTCTCTCTCTCTCTCTCTCTCTCTCTCTCTCTCTCACACACACACACACACACACACACACACACACACACACACACACACACACACACACACACACACACACACACACACACACACACACCCTTCTTTTTTTTTGACAGACACATTTTTATTGACACAGACACAAATGTACACACATACGGTACTGTACACACACACACACACACACACACACACACGGCGGACTGTGCAGACTGTTTCTCTGAGGATCGCTGGGACAGGAAGCCTGTCACCCACACACAATGGGAGGAAGGAGGGGCCGACGGCCGCGCACACTTTTGTTAGAGCAGCGGGTGAAGGACAGGAGGTCAAAGGTCAACCCACCCCAGAACACCTGTCTGTCTACACTGAACCACTCCCTCCTACACCCCCCTGTCTGTCACCTCTACACACACACACACACACACACGCACACGCACACGCGCGCACGAGCGAGCACATCCTGTCTGCCCCCTTTCCCGTTGTATCAAACAACAGTGTTAAGTGTCAAGGCCCAGATTGTGGACCTTGTAACCTTGTAAGCAAGATGTTTGTAACTAATATGTTAAACACACATGTTAATATCACAGTGTGTCGATGTTTAATTGTTCATTGTGTACGACTGTGTCAGAACCTCTCACACACTTTCGGGTTGAGAAACATATGCGTTTGTAGTATAGCCACAGGCTAACAGCCCTATACACACACTAGCCAAGGGCCCCCCTTCTCGCATGTCAGTACAAATTTTATTTGTCCACACAGGTATTTATAGACACAAGCGGAGCATATCTCTGTGGTTTGTATCTCCTTGCACCTCATAGCGTTCGCCCTCGACGTGAATAGCAGCCGGGGATCTTTGCCCCAAGTGATGAATTCCTCCAGAGAGGCTCACCTCAAAGATGTTTTTTCAGAGGAGAATGTCTGGGAGCCACGGCCAAATACTGCTGGCTAAAACCAACAGGGCTGTGAGTGAGCAGACATTTGAAAAATGCAGGGCCATCTGCACCCGGCCGGTAGGATGATAGATAGGGAGGGGGGAGGTTTATTTTGTAGTTATTAAAACGTGTGCATGCGTGCTTGTGGGTGTCTGTGCAAGCGTTTGTGTATATTATGTGTACGACTCAGAACAGGTATGAACTCACAAGCATGACAAAGAAACGATCAGCCAAGAAATCAAAGTTCAAAAGGTTTAATCCAGTAAACAGGCGTGGGTTAGAACCAGGAGATCAATCAGAGAAGGCACATTAATCTACCGGGATCAGGGTCCAGGGAAGCAGGATGAGAATCTGGTTCAGAATCAGGTAATAATGCTGAAAGGCTTAGCCTATGTGACTAAATAATAACTATATTGGATTGGAACAAACGGTTTTGGACATGCAAGGTGTCCGTTCGACAGTAATGATATACTGGGGGACTAAAGAGGGAATGAGCTACAGTACAGGTGGGTAAAACCAGGTGGCGGTAATGAGGTGGCGGCTTCTCACACGGGAATGGAAGGATCTGGAATCACATGAGAATTAGTGTCCATGAAAACAAATGAGTAGACGGAATGAATGAAGTATGAATCAGGGAGATCAGGAAGGATTCATGATGTGTGTGTGGATGTGGGTGGGTGTGTTTATGTGTGTACGTGACTGCGTGTGTGTGTGTGTGTGTGTGTGTGTGTGTGTGTGTGTGTGTGCGTGTGCGTGTGCGTGACTGTGTGTGTGTGTGTGTGTGTGTGTGTGTGTGTGTGTGCGACTGTGTGTGCGTCTGCGTGTGAGTGTGTGTGTGTGTGTGTGTGTGTGTGTGTGTGTGTGTGTGTGTGTGTGTGTGTGTGTGTGTGTGTGTGTGTGTGTGTGTGTGTGTCTGCGTGTGCGTGAGTGTTCGTGTGTGTGTGTGTGTGTGTGTGTGTGTGTGTGTGTGTGTGTGTGTGTGGGAGTGAACAGTGTCAGCTAGACTCATGGAGCTTACTGACACAAAGAGAAATGCTAACCAGCACCCGGCCTCTCCTCGTCTAGCAGGTCAAACATTACATCAGAGGGTGAGGCAGAATGCACTGTTAATAAGAGTTAATGGCGCATCATGTGTGAATTCTTATAAAGCACACCTGCACAGACAAAGCTGTAACATAAATCCTCATCGTCATATTGTTCTAGTTTCTATAAAGGATTGTAGATTTAGACCATTAATTTGAATGTCATTTCAAGTAAAGAAGAAAAATCAGTCGAGATGTTGATGTGAATTGTTTTGTTCCCATTGTCATTGAGACTAATGCTCCTCCTAATACAATAATAATCTAATCTAATTTATAATCTATCTGTATCTATCCATTATGAGGCTGGTGTTTGAATGTGACCTACAGTAAAATTCCGAAGCCAATTTAACACCCCCCAGCCCACCTGAACCATTGATATAAGAGCTGAGACTCCATTCCACTAAACAGTTAGCTAACCCTTTATTATACTTTGTTGGTGGTGGCGTAAAATGTACAAACATAGAGAAAATAACCGATCTACAAGCTCACGATGCATTGCATAGATCTGCTATTCTCATTTTAAAAAGAACTGTTGATTGATTGTAATCAAGGCAAACATTTTCAAGTATCATGATGTTGATTTGAAATCATATCAGCCCTAATTATTTTTTCTTGCTGTAACTCTTCGCCTTAACGAACCTAGTATGCTAGTGTTGATTGCTAACCAATCTTCCGCCTATCACCTCTCTCCTCAGTGCTGCCCCCTGTGTTGGTACCCAGGAACAGCGAGTTCAACGCCAAGCACACCATGCTGCCACGCTTCCGCAACCCCCTGCAGCAGAATGAGCCACACATGCCCCAGAATGCCACCTTCCCAGAATCCTTCGCCCAGGGCAACACCATCACCATGCCCTTCCCCCCACACTCGCCGGGAAACAGCTACCCCAACTCGCCAGGCAGTGGCAGCAGCAGCGCCACCTTGCCGCATTCGCCCACCAGCACTGACCCCGGCAGTCCGTTCCAGATGCCAGGTGAGATGCCCACAGCGATGCCGTGGTTTCTATTGGTGTGATCCCACATCCACTCCGTTTGCAGTTGTTGCCTTTGTTTGGTACCCTCCAATCAGCGCCGCCGCCAGACGCTGTGCACTGTGCGTAGGGCAACATGCAGAGGGGGCCAACAAAATGCGCCAAGCCGATCCTCATAATAATAATTGTCTCCACCAGGCCGAAGGCATGAAGGACATGGCTGGGGGGCAGGACAAACATATCATGCGTGGGGCAACCAAATAGCCAGTGGCGCCCCTGCCTCCAATCCCTGCCTCCAATCCCTAATACTCATGAGTGCATGAGTGTCAGGACTGGCAAGAATAGATGGAAAAAACAAAGTGTCCACATTGTCAAAATAAAACCTGTTCATATAGGGGGTAGCTGGATAACATGGCTGTGTGCGTGCGTGTGTGCGTCCATGCGTGCGTGAGTGTGTGTGTGTGTGTGTGTGTGTGTGTGTGTGTGTGTGTGTGTGTGTGTGTGTGTGTGTGTGTGTGTGTGTGTGTGTGTGTGTGTGTGTGTGTGTGTGTGTGTGTGTGTGTGTGTGTGTGCGTGCGTGCGTGCGTGCGTGCGTGTGTGTGTGTGTGATTATGAGTATTACTCATGCCATTTTTCTCACGTCCATTTTCCTTCACCTCCCCAATGCAGAGACTCCTCCTCCAGCGTACATGCCCCCAGAGGAGCCAATGACACAGGACTGCCCCCAGCCAATGGACACCAACCTCCTGGTACCCGCTCTTCCCCTGGAGGGCACTAACAACAGGCCAGGTAACCATGGTGACGCTTGCCAGCGCACGCACGCACGCACAACACACAACACATACACAACACACACACACACACACACACACACACACACACACACACACACACACACACACACACACACACACACACACACACACACACACACACACACACACACACACACACACACACACACAGTTTCTCCCACGACAGTGTCGCTTGTCGGTGCATGGTGTGACATCATCCCCACAGCTGCACCTGCTCCTCAAATACAGTATCTGCAGGTGCAGATATTTCTGGGAACCCAGAGTTTTGTGAATGGATTTTATCACTGTTTTGCGGTGTCAAGGCTTTATGCACAAATGCCTGGAAACAGAAATAGAACCTCAGCTGAGCTGGCAGACCGCATGCTTTAACGGGTAATTTCAACAATCAAAGACGTGTGGAAAAGGATGGCACTTAGGGTCTGTCTATGTGTGTATGTACAACCCCCAGGGGAAGTTCAAAGCCTCTGCCAATTAAGCTCGGTCTTAGAGCAAGCTTTTATGAGCCCCCGTAAAACCTCTGGGCTTATGTCATCTCTGCCGGTGGTAATCGCCTGAAACTCGTTAAGGAGCCACTTCACTAATTACCTCCAAACTTCTACATGTGAAATGTTGACGGCCTTAATTGCCGCTACCTCAGCTCTGTGGTTTGGCTCTATATTGAGTTGGATGAGGCTTTGCCTCCCACAACTGAACGAATAATGGACCCTACGCAGGAAGGATGTTGATAGGTTAAGATTAATCATTTGTTTAATCAGAATCGGAATTCTTAACTATATACGCCTTATCAGACGACGTCACACTGATAAGCACCAGCATGCACGTGCAGGCTGGCAGCACAAGACCACCACCTCTCATAAGATGCAATGGAAAAGCTGCACTCACGTGTAAAAACGGCAGCAGAGCCTATTTGTACACGGCTGCACGCGCACATGCAGCCCATCAAGTATAATTTATGCTTCGTCCCACGATGGTGTCGCGCACGCAGACCTCTACACTCAAAACAGTGGCATCCGCAACGCGATGTGAGCTTGTATATCAGCTGTTCTCTGCGTGCAATACTGTTGCGCAATGAAGTATAAATGTCTCCTAGGGTGCACCTCACTAGCCAACACACAATGAAGTATAAATGTCTCCTAGGATGCACCTCACTAGCCAACACACAATGAAGTATAAATGTCTCCTAGGGTGCACCTCACTAGCCAACACAATGAAGTATAAATGTCTCCTAGGGTGCACCTCACTAGCCAACACACAATGAAGTATAAATGTCTCCTAGGGTGCACCTCACTAGCCATCACACAATGAAGTATAAATGTCTCCTAGGGTGCACCTCACTAGCCAACACACAATGAAGTATAAATGTCTCCTAGGGTGCACCTCACTAGCCAACACACAATGAAGTATAAATGTCTCCTAGGGTGCACCTCACTAGCCAACACACAATGAAGTATAAATGTCTCCTAGGGTGCACCTCACTAGCCAACACACAATGAAGTATAAATGTCTCCTAGGGTGCACCTCACTAGCCATCACACAATGAAGTATAAATGTCTCCTAGGATGCACCTCACTAGCCAACACACAATGAAGTATAAATGTCTCCTAGGGTGCACCTCACTAGCCAACACACAATGAAGTATAAATGTCTCCTAGGGTGCACCTCACTAGCCATCACACAATGAAGTATAAATGTCTCCTAGGGTGCACCTCACTAGCCAACACACAATGAAGTATAAATGTCTCCTAGGGTGCACCTCACTAGCCAACACACAATGAAGTATAAATGTCTCCTAGGGTGCACCTCACTAGCCAACACACAATGAAGTATAAATGTCTCCTAGGGTGCACCTCACTAGCCAACACACAATGAAGTATAAATGTCTCCTAGGGTGCACCTCACTAGCCAACACACAATGAAGTATAAATGTCTCCTAGGGTGCACCTCACTAGCCAACACACAATGAAGTATAAATGTCTCCTAGGGTGCACCTCACTAGCCAACACACAATGAAGTATAAATGTCTCCTAGGGTGCACCTCACTAGCCATCACACAATGAAGTATAAATGTCTCCTAGGGTGCACCTCACTAGCCAACACACAATGAAGTATAAATGTCTCCTAGGGTGCACCTCACTAGCCATCACACAATGAAGTATAAATGTCTCCTAGGGTGCACCTCACTAGCCAACACACAATGAAGTATAAATGTCTCCTAGGGTGCACCTCACTAGCCAACACACAATGAAGTATAAATGTCTCCTAGGGTGCACCTCACTAGCCAACACACAATGAAGTATAAATGTCTCCTAGGGTGCACCTCACTAGCCAACACACAATGAAGTATAAATGTCTCCTAGGGTGCACCTCACTAGCCATCACACAATGAAGTATAAATGTCTCCTAGGGTGCACCTCACTAGCCAACACACAATGAAGTATAAATGTCTCCTAGGGTGCACCTCACTAGCCATCACACAAGAGAGGTTGAATGAATTGAAACCAGCGCTCCCCAAAACAACAAGTTTGGAGATTTGTTGGGAATACATGAAACAGTCACCCGTTTGACCAGTCTCAATGTTTGTAAACAAATAATTGGTCTATATATTTGTACACACAAGGAATTTGGCATAGTGTAGTGTCAGATTACACAATATTAACTAATTTACCGCCAACAGTGCCAGCTGGGGGCGGGCTCAGGGCGCCATCGAGTCATTTAAAGGTGTAGGGAAACGGAAATGGTGGGCATTTATTATATTATAAGTTATTTTGAAGCAGTACGCATGGTGTGTGTTTGTTTACAAGTCAGATAGTCGGCCAGCTGTACCAGTTTACTATTATGTGGCTTATTTCTACCCTATAATGTTTTCAGATAGATTTTCTAGCGTGATGATTAAGTTGAAACCGAGTAATACACTGTCTGTATGTCATCTTGAATGGGAATAAAAACTGAGGATTTCTGTAATCAGTAGCAGCTGTGTTGGACAGTGTTGGGCGGATGCACAGATATGGGGAATTAAACGGGTGAGCTTCATTTTTATTGGCTTTTATCGATGTGGGCCTCGACATGTCCTCCCGCAGTACGTTTTCGTTTTCAGGAAGTAATTAAAATTCCATTTATGGACTTTTGATATAAAAATACACAAAAATGAAAATGTACCCATTTTTTTGGCATCCATTGTTAGGTATGCTCATATGATGACTACGGATGTGGTCTAAAAGTGTGAGAAACATATTTTTCATTTCACTACGCCTTTAATAGACGAAGCATCTTATTCTGAAAGCCGTTTCACTCAGAAACCGAGAATCAGGAAGTACAAATCTGCTATGTAACATGCCCCGCGATTGTCATTTAATCACGCACGCACGCACACACACACACACACACACACACACACACACACACACACACACACACACACACACACACACACACACACACACACACACACACACACACACACACACACACACAGGGACAGTATTGGCGGGAATGAGCTGTTGTTGATGAAATGTGCACTGCATGGAAGTGGGAATTTTGTGGAGTTTTTCAGCTCTTTTCCACAAGCTGCATCCTGTGCAGGGGAGAAGGGGAGAGGCCTTTCCATTGTCGGCCGGTTCTGGGAACACTGCAGACAAAACACACCTGCAAGCTAGTGCCCAATGCTGCAGAGGAGGTTTAGGAGAGGTATGCGCTTAGATAAACACCATTTATTCCTCCCTGGGAGAGGGGCGAGGCCAGCTGGCACAGGCATACCCAATATACCAGGCGTATGAGGCCACAGTGGCAGGGCACTCATCTGCCCTTCCTTCTTAATAAAGACTGGCACACAGATTGCAAGGCAGTCTGCATGAGTTGGCCTGCATTGATTTTGGTCGGGGCAAGTATATACTGTATAGACAAGTGCAGCCCGTGGAGCCCATGTGTTTGAATCAAATTTTTGTCATGACTTCCAGAGGATTGTTTTAGAAGATTTGGCTTTTACAGTGGGATTAGATGGACCGCTGAGTGTCAGCAGACGTGCACAGCTGGCTATGGTTGCTGACACTTCATCTTAGACCTGCACAGAGGTCCTGTTTTAGATCCAATGCAGCAGTAAATCTATATGTGATTATTATGTGTGTGTCTGCGTATGTGTTCCTCTACTTCTAACGCTCAAAGACATCCACTCATTGTAACAGTGTTGTCTATATAAAATTCTGCATTGTTTTATTCACAATTTTTTTTACAATTCCTTTGTCTTAATGTCATAGCAGGAAAACACTTTGTAAAATCTGTTTTTGCTATATACAATTATTGCGACCAGAGGTCGCAGATAACTATGAAACCTTGCGTTTTTGTCACCTCCCTCACAATCCCCGTCACTCTGACACGTCACCTAACTCAAATCCCCGTCCCTCACCCCAGGCAAGCCCACAGGTCATCGTGACATCACGTGACATCAGTCCCCGGGTCTCCCAAAACAAGCCCCCAGGTGCCCAGGTCATCGTGACATCACGTGAAAAAGTTCCATACATGGGCATTCCCAGCTGATACCCTTACAATCCCTGTTATGCCCATATATGGAGGTCCCTGACTGTGATCAATATTAAGCCCATATATGGGAATGCTAATATATATCCTATTGTGACAGTCTCGTGATAACCACTGTGGTTGCCGCAAAGGTCACAGTTAACTACTGTATGGAATCATGCATTTCCCGTCAGTCAGTCAAAATCACTCAAAACATACATGGGGAAAGCCCCCTGAGACCTCATCAAACCCTGTATATTCAATACACTGCCCCCGCTGCCACCCTTAGATCTCCATACTGAATATGGAAGCTGACCTGTTCTGACATTCCATATCTTGATCTGACCTCATCACACCCTGTACACTCAAGATACGCTCCATATATGGCCAGTGCACGCGACCTCACCCTTTAGGGCAAGGTCGCTTCTCGCCCCCAGGCGTCTTACTGGTTATTACTACTCTGATGGATTGCTGTGCAACTTCCCTTGTAGTAGAAAGACTCTTAGGTGTGTGTGTGTGTGTGTGTGTGTGTGTGTGTGTGTGTGTGTGTGTGTCTGTGCGTGCGTGTGCACTTGTGTGTGTGTGTGTGTTTGTGTGAGAGTCACATTGTGCTGATGGTGTGTAACATATCAATGTGTTTCCTGTGCAGATGTCCAGCCGGTAGCCTATGAAGAGCCGAAGCACTGGTGCTCCATTGTATACTACGAGCTCAACAACCGTGTGGGCGAAGCCTTCCAGGCCTCCTCCACCAGCGTGCTGGTCGACGGCTTCACGGACCCCTCCAACAACCGCAACCGCTTCTGCCTCGGCCTCCTCTCCAACGTCAACCGCAACTCCACCATCGAGAACACCCGGCGGCACATCGGCAAAGGTCTGTATTGAAGTCATAGAGTATATACGTATGAATAGAGAAGGCACCCAGAGGAAACCCTGAGGCGAAATGGACATAGTGGCCGAATGAAGGTATTGCAGCCTGGCCCCAAACACATGAACGCGCTGGTCCGTTGACTATCATTGTGCACGTTCACGACGGCAGCACGCTCGTTCGCGTTCGTGCGCGTTCGTGCACGTTCAACGGCAGCGCGTTCATGTGTTTGGGGCCAATCCATCCCAGAATGCTCTCTGTTCGTACCCGGAATGAGGAGTGAAATCGCCTCATGCGCTTTGGAGCAACTTAATGCAAGTGGATGGAAGGAGACCTCGGGTGCCCTCTCTATTCATATATACTCTAAGATTGAAGTACAGTATGAGCCAATGACAAGATGTAGAAAAGTAAAGCTGCCCACTCAATGTCGTTGTGGTGTTTGTCTGCGTATCGAACCATACGGCGTGAAGCTCCTCTCCTTTCCTGTATCTCACATACGCTGTGTCCTGCACAGCTGTGTCCTGCACAGCTGTGTCCTGCACAGTGTATGGGTCTAATTAGCAGCATAAAACGGAGCAATCTTCCGTGTGTCTCTGTTTTGATTAATTTGAAAACAAGAATGCCAGGTGCAGCAACCTCTTGTTGCGCCCATTTTCATTCGTTTTCGACGTTCTTTTGTTGGTTCACTCACTGTGTTTTCTTATGGCATTCCTATAACTTCAGTTAGCTCATAACATTAGCATGTTTATTTTTGCATGTTTATTTTTGTGGCTTTTGCCTTTATTTTATATTTTTTTATGGAGGGACAGACAGTAGGCTGACAGGAAATGGGAAGAGAGATGGGGGGTGACATGCAGTAAAGGCCGTCGGGATCGGGAGTCGAGCGGGTATCGGGAAGTCGGGAATTACCAACCAAGGTGCCTGGACCGCTGAGCCACGGCCCATGCCAGAGTATGGGTTTTTAATGCCGTTCAGACTATTGGTTTTTTGGGAAGTCTCCCATTGGCTTAGAGAGGTAGCCTAGAGGCAGCCAATCATGAAAAAGGGATCAGTACGGTTGTCGTCAGTAGTAGTAGTGGTGCGTGTTCTGAATAAACTAAATGCATTCATGATAGGACAATAAGGCTTCTACAAGGCCTCTACCCATCTGAACACACGAAATGCATTCATATAGGACACTATATTAGGACTGAAGTGTCACAGAAGATGGACAAATAGTGTGGCATTCACTAACCCGAAACACAAATCAAAGGCATGACCTTTAAACCTCCCCTCTGTCACATTATGTTCCCTTCCAGGGGTCCACCTGTACTACGTCGGTGGGGAGGTGTATGCAGAGTGTCTGAGTGACAGCAGCATCTTTGTCCAGAGTCGTAACTGTAATTACCACCACGGCTTCCATCCCACCACCGTCTGCAAGATCCCCAGCGGCTGCAGCCTCAAAATCTTCAACAATCAGGAGTTTGCCGAGCTGCTGGCCCAGTCTGTCAACCACGGCTTTGAGGCCGTCTATGAGCTCACCAAGATGTGCACTATCCGCATGAGCTTTGTCAAGGTTGCACACTTATTCTCTCTCTCTCTCTCTCTCTCTCTCTCTCTCTCTCTCTCTATCTCTATCTCTCTCACACACACACACACACACACACACACACACACACACACACACACACACACACACACACGCACACGCACATGCACGTCGCACACACATCATCACACAGAGTTCTCTGTAATATGCCTCGCTCTACATTGTAGTTAAGTGCTGTATTAGAGATTAGGTGGGCAGAACGGGCCACGGGGTCTTCAGAATGTGTTTTGAGACTCATGTGAAGTGCATAGCTTCGCCCAAGAAATGTGATTGGTCAAAGGCACGTTCCAAATGTGCAGCAGACTGCAGATAATTATCATAAGGCATGGCTTGGCAAGCCTGATTGGTTTCTATGCCAACACGTAGTGACCAGGAAGTGATCTCTCTCTTAAGCCCAAACCGCACTAATGCAACCGCACTCCTTGCACCAAGACAGTTTTAGACCGCACCACAAAGTAGATGTAAGTAGTTTTATGTTGCAAGGAGTTGCATGGCGAATCATTGGTGCGGTTTGGGCCTTATTTGAAAAAAATTCTGTCACTACTTCAAAAGGTGAAATGGTAACTGTGTGTGTGTGTGTGTGTGTGTGTGTGTGTGTGTGTGTGTGTGTGTGTGTGTGTGTGTGTGTGTGTGTGTGTGTGTGTGTGCGTGCGTGTGTGTGTGTGTGCGTGTGCGTGTGCATGTGCGTGTGTGTGTTTTAGGGCTGGGGTGCTGAGTACCACCGGCAGGATGTGACCAGCACACCTTGCTGGATCGAGATCCACCTGCACGGCCCCCTGCAATGGCTGGACAAGGTGCTCACCCAGATGGGTTCTCCCCACAACCCCATCTCCTCCGTGTCCTAGGCGCCATCTGTCCTCGGCCCGAGGCGGTCCACACCCCAGCATTTTGGTTCCAGTTTAGCGAGAGAATACTATAGGGGAGTCGTTAGCTGGCCCCCAGATTGGCACAAGGCAAAATCTACGAGTGTTAATTTGACTCTGAGACTGTGCAAAAGAGACAGCGAGACGTGCAGGCACTTCACGGACACTTATTTTATGGAACGCACCCATTTCTGGCAAAAGAACGTCACTATTGGCAAGACATCTTTTTTTTATTTGTAATAGTTGATATAGCTCCTGTTTGTAGACTCTCAGAGTTATACATGGATGAACCCATTTAGGCCTGGAACACTTATACATTGTTATACCTTTCAATCCAGGAACAGTTTGTGTAACAATAGCTGTTGCCATTTTTATATAGCAATTTATTATTTTTTGACATTTTTTAATTAACATTTTTTAATTTTCAGAAAACATTGGTCAAGATTTAGAAGGTGTTTCTAGAATGGGCCCCAGGTCTAAATGGGTTAACAACACTGACTGAGGGGTTTTACTGTGCATGGTGCTTCAGTCAACCCGCTCTCATCATCGATGATCATTAGAGGTGTTTGCTTGAAACACAAGCTGATCTTCGGGCCAGTAGGGTTTGTTGTCGGGTAGGATGGGGTTTCGGGGGTTGTTGAACAGTTTTATTTGTAATCTTACTTGAAGGATGTCTGAATTGGGCACATTTGCAGACAGGTTGAAGGGGGAGGGAAGGGCGGGAGGGGAGGGAAGGGCGGGTGGGTGATCGGGCAAGGAAAATGAGCATGTTACAACTGGAAGATACTTGAGCTTTGTGACCAACTGTAATAATCAGACCATCGCACTCAATTGTGACGCAAGTATCCTCCCCTGGTCTTGCTCCCACAATTTCTCCTCAACATTTCTCATTGTTCTTTTTCCCCCCTCTCACACAGTACCTAGTTTGCATCTCAATATTCCACTGGGAATCATCCAGATTATACAGAAGTGTAGTTAGCAATGATGACGGGACATTCCAGGTCAGCTACATTGCAGTTGTTCCACTAGATCTGCCTCTGCCAGCTACAGTAACTCTTTGCCAGACTGCAATGGAGTTGGCATGAAATGACTTCTAGACATGAACCAAGTTACCCAGGGTTTGGTCAATGAACAATAAGGTTGAACAAAATGAAATAAATGTTGAAATATTAAGTCTGAGAAATATTTACATTCAATTAAGACAGTAATGCCAGCAGTATGCTGAAATATCTCCTAGAATTATTTTTTCTTTTTCTTTATAGATTTGGAAAAATGTGTGTAAAATGTAACTTTTGCATTTAAATGTGAATGCAAAATGACATCAAAAATATTAAAAAGCTAATATGATGGCTTCATTTGGGGAGAGTTTGTAGGTGGTAAATGGGGTTTGGTGCAGTGGCATGGCAATGTGAGGGCATACGAGAATAATACATGTAATGTTAAAAAATGTTGCTCATCTTGTGTTACACTTGTGTTCAACTGACTTTTAAGAGAATAAAAATATGCCTAGTGTTTAGATATATTCACCATTAGAGTAGGTGCTGTGCAGTCTGATTTTGCAAAGCATAGTTTGGTTAGGGTAGTGTTACACATTGAAGGCTGGTAGGTAGCTTAATGTGACACTGAACAACAGACAAAATACAAGTGCAGTTCAGTCTGTCTCTTTTGCTGTAGTAAACAGTAAGTTGAACCTGATGTATTCTTAGTTGCGTTACTGATGTATTCTTAGTTGCGTTATTTGGGACGCATTGTGAGCTTGTAGATCAGCTATTTTCGGTGCATAACATGCACACAACTAAGTATAACTCAGGCTTTACAGTGCAACTAAACACATCAACTACAGAGTCACATTGAGGATAGATATTTCATCGGCTCTGCTTTTTTCTCTTGTTACGTTGACTCAGCAAAAAGACTGTTGGGGGGGGGGGATGTGTTTTGCCTGAACATACAAAATTATTAAATTGTTGAATGAAAAAAGGTAGCTATCAGTTACTGATGGTAATGAGAATTGTTTTTTGTTTGTTTTTTATTAAATGCAGATTTTTGCCTTTGAATTCTTTTATGCTTTGAGCAATCCCATTTGCTATTAAGAATATGTTATATTCTTTATATTCTTTTTGTATTTTTGAAAGTTTTTTGTTGTTTCATTTGTCTGCACTTTCACAGATTGTCTCTTTGTTTTATTTTCCTTTGTTCTTTTATTTTTTCTCTATCTCTGTAGCACTCCCAGAAAAGCAGATTTATTCCATGAATATCAAGTCTCTACTGGAAGATTCAATAAAATCGTTTCATTACACAGCCTTTCTTTGTCTTAAAAGCAAACAAACAAAAATACAATAAACTGGTGTGTGTGTGTGTGTGTGTGTGTGTGTGCGCGCGCGTATAGTGTGTGTGTGTGTGTGTGTGTGTGTGTGTGTGTGCATATAGCTAGCTATAAGCTCCTATTTATCATCATTTTCAACTGCAATGATTAGGTTAGTCTTCACTTGGGTCGTCAGGTCAACATGAAAAGCCAAGCTTCCAGGCTGTGTAGTTATTGAAAAGAGAACGGCAGCAATGCAGCTTCCACAATGACAAGACGAATACGGACCTTAAAATAATGGCATCTATTATCTATTAATATTACTATTAGTATTATTAAAGTAAAAGCCATAATATAATCATGAAACCAATAAACACATTAATATTCCTAAAAATGCCACCATATTCAGATTTGACCCATAAAGTGAGTACTGACTGTATCATAGATTGTAAAGATCTGTATATTATACAAATATTGTAGAAATCAGCACTGATTTGTAATAGTTTGTAACTCCAAACATCCTTGTTGTACTTGGGAAGGAAAAGAAAAGAAAAGATATGTGCTGCCACCTACTGGGAAGAGGAGGCAACACGACTAGTGTCCTGGTGTTTTTCCCAATGGAAAAATAAAGTCCCCCCAAGCGTGATAGTGATTGACTATTCATGTAATTTATTTATATAAAAAATAAAAAATCCTATGAAATAAACACAATATTTTGTCAGATTTCGAGGATACATGTATCACCGTCACGCTGGCATCATGACGGCAAGGGGCGAAACCCTACGTCACAGGAAGTAGGAAGTGAAAGGAGCAAAAAGTGGGAGACAACAACAATTCGATGGTGGGAGGTCAACGTGAATCCAATCAGAGCAGATAGATGTGCTTATTAAAACATTTGAATTAATATGTAGTTTAGATTCACACGATATCCGAAGATAGACAACGCTAGAAGTGGATTTGACGCAGTTAGGTAAAGTGTCAGTGACTGTGCTGTGTGCTCCTCTTTAGCCAGTGAATGTGAGTGTGTGTGTGTGTGTGTGTGTGTGTGTGTGTGTGTGTGTGTGTGCATGTGTGTGTGTGTGTGTGTGTGTGTGAGTGACTGTGTGTATGTGACTGTGTGCGCGTGTGTGTGACTGTGTGTATGTGAGTGTGTGTGTGTGTGTGTGTGTGTGTGTGTGTGTGTGTGTGTGTGTGTGTGTGTGTGTGTGTGTGTGTGATTCACAGCAGTCTGTAACTTGCACTTGTGTAACAACATCACTGGTAGCCTATGCATTTAGCACTTTACCAACATTTTCTAATAATACTGTCAGCACGAGTCTCCAGATGAAACGTATCAACATTAGTTACTTAGAAAGTTAGAATAATTGTATTATCATTATAATAATTATAATAATAATTAATTATTATTATTATTATTGCACTATACATCCATGTTGTAATTCACTGCCTTCCTGAACCACACTGGGGTTTCACGCCACAATTCTCCTCCTATAGGCGCCCTGTGTGTTATAAATGGGGCTAAGTGGATTTGCTCTCCTCCGCCACGTGTCTTATCAATATAAGCACCTGTCATCACCATCGACTAACAAGACCCGATGCCTCCTCCTCGCCAGCGGGCACAGCTGGCAGCACAGGAGGTCTGCTGGTGGAGTGGTGGAGGCGGCTCTTAGCCAACACATACAAGACCTGAACGCGCCTGAAAAGAGGTTGTTGAATAAACTTTATGAAGGACTGATAAGCGGTCAGCGGGCTTCCCTGGCCGAGTCCATCACCCTGGTGGAGACCCAGCACCCCAGGAAGAAGGAGCTGTCCCAGGTGCTGCTGCAGAGAGTGGTCTCCTACCGGGAGGAACAGGAACAGAGGAACCAAGGGAAGCCGCTGGCCTTCAGAGTAGGTCTGTAGGTCTTTGCTGTGGTTTTGTTTGTCTCTTGTTAAAGAGACACAAAACATGACTTTTCTATCAATTCCACACCCCACGAAGCCTCAAATTCATGGAGATTGTTTAGTTTTTGTCGTATTCCTGACTCCTGAGCCAATAATTTGACGACTGGGTCAATGGTCAATAGGAGACTTGGTAGTCTCCTACCGGAGGCTCTGCTGGTCATCAAATAATTCGCATAGGAATTGGACAAAAACAAAAAAAGGACTCCAAGGCTTCATGCGGTGTGTAATTGATATAAAATAAGTCCTTTTTTGTGGGAACTACTTGTCCTAACATGTATTTTTATACATGGCTCACTCGGCTGTGCATTTAGTTTGAGCTGTGTGCTGTGCTGACTGTTTGTTCCAGGTCTGTCCGGCCCACCGGGAGCAGGGAAGTCTTCTTTCATCGAGGTGCTGGGGAAGATGTTGACGGGACAAGGACACAAAGTGTCAGTGCTGGCTGTCGACCCCTCCTCCTGCACCACAGGAGGTACTTCCCAGTTCCCACATCGTCATCAACATGATGTTAATGTTGTCATTGGCAACTGTATGTTCATTGGATTTTTTCTTATGTCTTAGTATTTTTCTTGTTCAGAACCTATATGTGTTAAAGCAATTCCTTATAATGCTTTCCAGGTATACAGAGTAGCACTCTTACAGTAATGCACATTTCTTTTTCCACAATATCTGTGTACGAGCAGTTTTTAATGCATTTATTGGACAATTAAGACAAAGCGGAAATGAAGGACAGATGTAGCAAGGAACAAAAAACTATGAAGAAAGGAAATGGGAAATGCACATCAGGGACAAATACACAATATATATAATGGCATATTGACCATTAAGACAAACAAGGAATGAAGGACAGATCATTTAGCAAGGAACAGAGGAAAAAAAATGTAAATGCACATCAGACATAAATATATAAGATATTTAATGGGATATGTGCAGCACCTGGCCTGGCCAGACTAATATCACTGCATAGCCTGTTTACTTTGTACTGTCAGCTTTGTCTGGTTTCCAGGCTGAAACCTTATAGACCAAAGCAGTTGATAGTGACGCTCACTAGAAGTGATGAGCCCCCAAGAGCCCCCAAGAAGTGATGAGCCCCCTCCCCAATGAGCTGAATATCTTCTTTGCCTGATTTGAGACAGAGGGCACCAACACCAGTCCACCAGAGCCTGTGATACCTCAGGAGGCCAGCCCATTATCCATTTCAGAGGCTGATGTGCGTATGGCCTTCATGCGAGTGAACACCCGCAAAGCGGCAGGCCCTGATGGCATTCCAGGTTGTGTCCTTAAAGTCTGTGCACATCAGCTGGCTGGTGTGTTCACAGACATCTTCAATCTCTCCCTCTCCCAAGCTGAAGTTCCTGCTGGCTTCAAAAGGTCCACCATTGTATCGGTACCCAAGCGTACGAATACATCATGCTACAATGACTGGAGACCTGTTGCCTTAACACCAATTGTCAGCCAGTGTTTTGAGAGACTGATTACATCTGCTCGGTCCTGACCGCTACACTGGATCCATGCCAGTTTGCATACCGGAAAAACAGATCTACCGATGATGCAGTGGCCATGGCTCTCCACACCGCCCTCACTCACTTGGACAAGAGAGGGAGCAACAACAGATATGTGCGGATGCTGTTTGTGGACTTAAGCTCCGCCTTCAACACAATTGTCCCTGCAATACTGGACATGAAGCTCAGAGACCTAGGCCTGCCTGCACCCAATCATGTGCAGGTGGATACTGGACTTCTTGTCAAACCGTGCTCAGGTGGTGCGGATGGGGAACATACTGTAACATCCGACCCAATGACCCTCAACACTGGTGCACCCCAAGGCTGTGTGCTCTGGGCTCTGCCCCCTCTTGTACTCCTTGTACACACATGACTGTGTCACCACACACGGCTGCAATATCATCATTAAGTATGCCGATGACACCACACTCATGGTGATGCCAGCGAGACGGCCTACAGAGACGAGGTCAATAAACTGGCGCTATGGTGTCGGGAGAACAACCAAGCTCTCAACGCTGGAAAGACCAAGGAGCTAATTGTGGATTTCAGGAGACAAGAGGAGCGAACACACACCAATTTACATCAATGGAGTTGCAGTGGAGCGCGTCAGTGAGTTCAAGTTCCTTGGCACACACATTGATGAGGACCTTAAGTGGGCTACTCACACCACTCATTTGGTGAAAAAGGCACAACAACGCTAGCCTGGCTAATAAGCCAGACTCAAATCACACTGTCGTGTGATATTTGACGTAATCCGCCAACGGCTGATTCGGTCTGGCTTATTAGCCAGGCTACAACACCTGTACTGCTTACGGTGCTTGAAAAAGTTCAAAGTCAGCCCCCGTATCCTGAGGTCGTTCTATAACTGCACCACCGAGAGCATCCTAACGGGTGGAACCATCATGTGGTACGGGAGCTGCACTGTCCGCCAGCAGAAGGCACTATAGAGGGTAGTGAAAGCAGCCCAGCGTGTAATTGGAGGTGAGCTTCCCTCCCTCCAGTGATTATACGAAAGCTGATGCGTGGCCACGGCGAAACGGATTGTTAAAGATGTGTATCATCCAGGCCACAGCCTGTTTGAACCATCTAAGTGGCCGCGGCCAGGCAACCGGTTCCTCAGCCTCGCCAGCCGCACACAGAGACTATGGAACACATTCTTCCTTTCCGCCATCAGACTTATGAATAGACACTGAACACTACAAGGCCTGGGCTATTTGGTCATATGTCTAAGATCTTGCAACTTTTCAGTAGTTTTAGTTTAGAGATGATAGTTTTAACTTGCACCTATTTTTTTACATAGATTATTTGACACTAGACTGTAGCTGTTGTATGGTTTTTTTTTAACACACAATGAATTTCACGTGCCTTTTACTCTGTAACAGGTATTGCTGAAAATAAAGTTGAACCGTGAACCCTTGAACCGTGAACCTTGAGCCTTCTAATGAGAGTGCAAAATCTCTCTTGCGAGAGCCACCCATCGACTTCTCTAATATACGGCAATCTTCTTCACTAGTCCGATCCATAAGAACACAGTTTGCCGGCTACTGCTACAGAGCTGATCATGAAGTTATATCTATAACTTCTTCTCTGGAATCCTACCTCAAAGCAGACCAGAGGTAGAAAACTGTCGTTCCCTGATGTCATCGCTAGGGACACATGCATCAGTAAGCATTAACTGGGGATGGCAATAGAATAGGGGTGGGCAATTATTTTTCCGAAGGGGCCAAATGAGAAACAGAAAATATAGTGGAGGTCCAGGCCAAAAGGCTGAACATAATATTACATTTATTTATATAAAATGCCATTGTTTTGACAAGCTGGTATAAGAGTATATGTTGTCATTATTACCTCTGACTTCAGTAAATAAAAATACTCAGTAGTCCAAATTTTGTTGAACCCTCTGCATTTGGCATCTACCTTTCTATTTTTGTCACGAGCAGACATTTTTGAGGGGTGACAAGGAAGGTACAGTAACAGGTTGTCGATGTGTACATGAATAAACAGGCTTCAAAATATAAGTAATGCGGTTTTAGTCCAAATCCGAAAGTACGTTTTGCTTTCTAATTTGCTTTCTAATTTAAAGTGACCTTTCACAGGCCAGTCAGAGTCAGCCAAAGGGCCGTATTTGGCCCCCGGGCCGAATAATGCCCAGGTCTGCAATAGAAGGACCAGGAAGTCTGGCGTGTCATTGTGAAATCCATGATTTCGACCGCGGCCGAAAAGTGATGATGAGAAGTGATGAATGAAGGAGAGCGAATCAAAGGTGGATTTCCAATATGAAGATGGTGAGCTGCAAGACCAATCCGTATGAAGCTGATGACGCCTGTCACAGTGGAGGTCGATATGATACGGTAGATACAAGCAAGTTTGCACTTAGACCAGCACAGCCTGTGGACAAAATTGCACTGCAAAATGCGTCGATGGCCAATTATCAGGCATACAGTATATAGATGAGGAGTGGAGCCTGTCTAGAGATAGAGACATGTGTCTAACTCTATCTTCCCTGCTGTAGATCCTCTGCAGATGCCTCTGTAGCAGCATACATTTATGTAATTTATTAGGTTCAGATCACAGTACATTATATCGGAACATCACTCATAACAAACGACAATACCAAAACAAAACAACAGAAAGAAAAAATCGTCCTGGAAGTGTCTACTACATTTATGAGTGGTTGCCAAACCTTTACAAAGCCTTGATAATAGTAATTTATGACATGTAAGCTTTTCTAAGGGTATTATCCTTACCACGGTTTCACACCAGTCTGCTAATGAGGGTGGATCTCTAGCAACCCAAACCTTGAGAATGCTCTTTCTCGCAATATACAGAAGTATTCTAATCAGTTTAACATTGTATTTGTTTCGTATATTTCCCACATGATGATAACCCATAATTTTACAGATCTCTGCCTTCACTTGTCTGATTACTGGACAGCTCCAGATCATATGTACCAGTCTCTCTTTTGCATTTTGGGCACAATTTGTGCCAAATTTGCTCCTTTTTGAGGGGCCCTCCCAACGCCTGAATTTCCATTGTGACGTCATGTGGCAGCAAGTCTATGGACTTTCTTTCTTCTTTTTTTTGAAACTTTGTTTTTATTTTCCAAACAACAATCGAAACTTACATACATACGTTCAAGATACATACGTTGTTTTAAGCATGCCTCCCTTTTTTATGTTCCATGTCATGGGGGGCATGACATGGCACCCCTCACTAGATACAGTGCACTTAATGTATGGAATAACACTAAATAAATGATGGAATGCCATTTTGATTGATTTATTGATTGATATGCTGTATAAATCACTCTTCTCTATCCAGGCTCTCTGATGGGTGATAAAACTCGTATGACAGAGCTGTCCAGGGACATGAATGCTTTTATCAGACCGTCCCCGACCTCTGGAACTTTAGGCGGCGTCACCAGAACCACAAACGAGGCCATCGTCCTCTGTGAGGGGGCCGGATATGACATCGTTCTTGTAGAGACTGTAGGTAAGAGTAAGACTACCTGGTACCTCCAGCGGTTGCTTGGATTGCATAAAGCATGTGCTCGCACAACAGGCAAAAATATTCAGAGAATACGTAAGAGACGTTAAATGGATGCTTAACCCATTTAGACCTGAGCTCGATTCTACAATGTCTTCTAAATCCTGACCGTTTTCTGAAAAACCCTATGTTTCTGTCAGTCGTTCTCAAACATTTTCATGCGGACCCCCAAAAATATATGTAATTGGCCACCGAACCCCATCTGAAAATATGTTGTTCCAGGAAGCTTAGATTTGAGTTAAAAACTTTTGCTCTGAAAGAATATATATTCTTTCTTATAAGATTTGCACCACATTTTATCAAATTTTCAAAAATAGCATGAGCATTATTAGTGATGACCAATTATAGTAAGATAAGGTTGAAAATGGGTGCTGTAGTCCATTAAAGAATAAAGTGTGTGAAATGATCAAGACAGTGGGCATGTAGTAACCAATCTGAGAACGCATCATTAACAAATAAATGGAAAAACAGCGCTTTTGACGGAGTCAACAGTCTGTCTCAAGAGACTTAGGAACAACAAATATAACAAATGTCAGCGAGATGAAATGCTGTGATGAAGAATAATGAGCACACTGCCAACATCACAGTAGCACCGGTGAACCTGAAGCCATGGCTTGTGTTTTCCAGGTGTGGGTCAGTCAGAGTTTGCAGTGGCTGACATGGTGGACATGTTTGTTCTCCTTATTCCACCAGCAGGTGGCGACGAACTCCAGGTCAGTGAAAAACAGTGACATGCCAGCCAGATTCTATTAGCTCTCATTCTAGAGCAGTGGTTCTCAAACCTAAAGGACCCCGTCCACAACAGACTATATGAGTCCATTTGGAACCCCTCAAGGAACCCAGATGGTCCCACTTTGAGAACCATTGGCAATGTTTTCCAGACACTTTATACATTTTGTTTTTAATAATTTTTTCAAAACATTCCCAAAAAAAACAAAGATTTTCATTCATTAAAAACAATTTAATTACTTTTTTCAGTAATTTCATGAAGAAATAACATTTTTTTAAGGAATTCCCTAAATTAGAAAACAAATGTTTAAGAAGTAGTGAAAATAGCCAAGCTTGTAGATCTGCTATTTTCACCAGTTTGGGTCCCAGGCAAACGTCTAATTTCTCTTTTGGGTCTTCGTCACGATTAAAACCTTGGGGAGTCTAGAGTGACTGACCCCCTAATCAGATTTTTTACGACTAGCAGTCATTCTCAACCCGTTACATTTCAAGGACCCCCAGTTTGACATGCATTAGTCTACAGACCCCCATCTAATGGCAAAACTAATGGCATTTCTATCTCTGGGCCCCCAATTTCTATTGTAAAATCAATGTTTGTTCAGTTATGGTTTCAAGCTGTCATATTATCTTTATATTCCTTTAACGTACAAGTGACTTCTACCTGTATCTAGGCAACTATATACATCTATACTTGAGTTATTCTGTAACACATTTCCAGGTTAAGTGGGGGGTCACTCAGTCTAGTGGTTTTGCACACATAATTTAGCTTCCACACGTACAAAATGGAATTAATTACTCTATACAAGATACTCAATTGGGCGTCTGTAATTGTGTTACAGATATTTTTATAGCATCAAACATACTTAGCAACAGTTAATCCACATGGGGAACATGTGCATCTCAAATTTCATGTGGCCATCCATGATTCACAATGGACTCAATTGGACTCAAATCAGATATGAGCCCCATTGACTTCCTTTATAAAATTATAAATGTAAATATTTTCTAAAAGTTTACAAGGTGAAAAATAGATAAATAGTGGTGGTATGTCTGTGGCCTACTTGCAGTGTGCATACAAAGTTTGTCGCTGATCAGTAAGTACAGTGTTTTGCGAGATATTTGATACAGTCTGTTTATATATTTAATAATTTGACGGCAGCAACGTTTTCTCTCAGTCAGTTGATTCTTTATATCCATATGAGTCAAACCACCGCGATCATTTGTTTCTTTTTGGAACACAGTTCTTATTTTACGCAATATGAAAAAGTTGCACTTCTGTCACTTTGTACCTCCGTACAAATAAACTTCTCGAAATGTACAGAAACAAAAGAATCGCGTGTGTGTGTGTGTGTGTGTGTGTGTGTGTGTGTGTGTGTGTGTGTGTGTGTGTGTGTGTGTGTGTGTGTGTGTGTGTGTGTGTGTGTGTGTGTGTGTGTGTGTGTGTGTGTGTGTGTGTGTGTGTGTGTGTGTGTGTGTGTGTGTGTGTGTGTGTGTGTGTGTGTGTGTGTGTGTGTGTGTGTGTGTGTGTGTGTGTGTGTGTGTGTGTGTGTGTGTGTGTGTGCGTGCGTGCGTGCAGCATTACCTGAAGAGCGTGACGAAGCATTACATGAAGAGCGTGTGACAGAAGCGTTACAGGCTTCCTGTACGTTTCCATAGTAACTGCGATTTGCGGCCGCAATTTATCCCCAAAGGGAAAATGAGGCGTTACAGCAGCAGCACAGCAGTATGATTAAATAAAACTGCTGGACAACAGAACAGACACAGGTGGACATAAACACATAAGACCAGAACCACCATAGGACCGTATGCATTGGGGGAGACAGTTCTTATGCATTTGCATTATAGAGTCTGATAGCACTTGGCCAATGAAGTTATTATACCAATGAATTCCTCCCTACACACATTTGTGTTGTCACTGTGAAGAAGGCATTCTGTTGCCGAAACGTTGGTATAATAAAGGTTTTTGCATCGTGACTAGGAGCTGGTTTTTTTTACGAGCTGTCTGACCTTTGTTCACATAGATGCTCAACAATGCCGGATGCACCACAGTGAATTCGAACCCACAACCTCCGTGGTGGTTGCTCAGAGACTTTATCAATGTGCCATGCAGGGTCGAGTTGTCTTATATGGAGTGATATAGGTCGAGTCTTAATAGAGAATGAGACTCGACTACATTCTGTAGAATATTAAAACCATCCAGAGATGAAGCTCACTATCGGGGAACTCCTGATTTATCTGCATCATGAAAATCAGACCACTCTGAAGCGAGTGGTGCAACAGCACCCCCTATTGGTACTCTAAACATCGGGACATAGGTTAGGACATAGGGACATAGGGACATTGTTGTTCCTTGGAGTGGTTGCACCACTCAAAAAAGAAAGGCTCACAGACTTTGGAAAGCAGGCATAGTCAATTGTAATGGAATCTGATACACCTTGATCACAATACGCCATAGATTATGTGTACCGATTTGTGAGAGTTTTGGACAAAACATTAAGGCAAAAACTGTTTTGAAAAAATGCCGGAATATGTAGCACATAGTAGCGTTATGATCCAAGATTTTTATTGTCCAACACTTTCAAGAGTTATAGGTCAAAATATGAAACAGCCTTTTATAGTGCCACGCCGTCACCATGAGCTGACGTGAAAAATCTTGGACAGAGGTTCTTTGGTCTACTGGGTGTGTGAGTGCAAAGTTTCACAATGATTGATCCAATGGTGCTGGGGATTAGCTGCTCTGTATACTTAAAAACATACACAAACTTTCTATTATTAAACAAGAAAAGGTTAGAAAATTGCAGCATTGGATGCAAGAATAGTTTTGAGCTAACTAATTTGGAAGCATGTCATTGGCTGTCAATCGGCCCAATCATCAAAAGATTGCAGGGAAACTGACCAGTGACGTCAATCTCAGGAGGCATTTTGTCATCTCTGTAAGCAGACATATTATAGTAAACAGTAGCTCTCTATTACCTTCCATCTAATAAACTCACAATCTGTTTCACTTCATTCACAGAATCACAGTGCCCTCAATCAGATTAGGAGTCTCTAGACATGAGATGTGTGTACAACACTAGAGTAACATGAACTGACTGAGCCCTCCACTGGTCCCGCAGGGCATCAAGCGGGGCATCATAGAGATGGCCGACCTGGTGGTGGTGACCAAGTCTGATGGAGACCTGGTGGTGCCAGCACGGCGAATCCAGGCCGAGTACACCAGCGCTCTCAAACTGCTCAGGAAAAAATCCTTGAACTGGAGACCAAAGGTAGGGGGGGGGGGGGGAGATCTTTTCATTTGCCAGTTCGAACCCAGTCTCCGTCAGTGTATGATTGGGTGAATGTAATGCACAATCTATGTAAAGCGCCTTGGATAAAGGCGCTATATAAATGCACCATTTACCAGTAGTCAGACTAATCGATTTAGTCGATTATAAAAATCTGTTTCGTGTCAATTCATTGATATATAGAAAATAAAACAAATTATAAATCCCAATGCTTCTTGATTATTCGATTAAATGAAAAAGGAATCCGTAGGAACAATAATTGCTGCGAAAATAAGTGATATCTTCAGCCCAACACATTTTTGACTCGGGAGTTGGCAGTGTCAAGTCTGTTGCATGTCTGGTCTATTTGATTGGTACATTTGCATTTTCACATACAGCCCCTCTGGCTAATGTCTAGATAAGTTCATGGTTACGGTACATGTGTGAAAGCATTATTATCTAATGTCTAGATAAGTTCATGGTCACGGTACATGTGTGAAAGCAGCTAGACTGAGAGATAGAAAGAGAGCGAGATAATGTGTAATAGATGGGGAAAGGGAGTCTTTATGTTTATACAGTATGTGTGGGCGAGAGAGAGAGAGAGAGAGTGTGTGTGTGTGTGTGAGTGAAACCTTGAGGCGCAGGTGGAGGGTTGGAGGTTATAACTAAACCATAAAATGGTAAGATTCAAATTGATTGAGAAGATTGAAAGCGTTGTCAGTTGACATCTCAACTGAGTTTGTCATCGTACTGTACATCGTACTGTACTGTACATGCTGGCCTGTACTCTGAGTTTGGCATCGTACTGTACATGCTGGCCTGTACTCACATGAGTCTGTCCTTAAAAGAAGGAAAAAAGCATACTGTATATGCGCGTGCGCACACCCGCACACACTGTTAACTGACCCCAACAAGACGACCCATGGAGAGGTCAGCTGATCCGGGGGGGATGATGATGTCATGGCCTCACAGAATCAGTACTGCAGTGTCTCCTCGCGCCTGCCTCCCTCCCTCCCCCGCTCACTCGCCTCGCTGGCCTTGTCCCTTTGTCTCCCTGGTCCAATGCAGCATCTGCCCACCTGGCAGGCGGCCAAGCAGCGACCACCCTCCCCTCCCCCAGTCCCCTAGCTCCAACCCATCCAAGCCCTCACCACCACCACTGCTCTGAATGCTGCTGCTGTGTCATGCATTTTCCTGATTAGAAGCCCACACACTCTGAATAAAAGCCTGATCTCTCTCTCTCTCTCTCTCTCTCTCATGCTCTGTATTGCACTCTTGTTTCCATCTTGTTTCTGTTTCTTCTAGTCTCTTCTTTCTCCATCCCTACTGCCCTGCCTCGCTCTATTAGGCCTAACACCATTTCTAAATAAGCCCTCATCTCTCTTTCTTCTCTTCTCTGTCTTCCTCTCTTACTTAACTTGGTCTTAACTTGGTTGCCGTGCCTATTGATTATGTCTAATGCTGAGCTCCCTTTCTCTGTCTTTTCACTGTTGTTTGTTAATCTGCCTTCCTCTTTCGATTTCATCCATCCTTAATTTGATCATAATGTTTTTGGAAGCTTAGGTAAAGTACATTTTGTTTGGAATTATATTTTTATGAAACCAAGTCGCTTGTCTATTTCAAGTCATGTACTGTATATGCCAAAACAATGAGTGTTTGATCAAGATGTTACAGAGTCAAAGAGAAGCCCCACTGGCCGTCACGTGTTACAGAGTCAAAGAGAAGCCCCACTGGCCGTCACGTGTTACAGAGTCAAAGAGAAGCCCCACTGGCCGTCACGTTACAGAGTCAAAGAGAAGCCCCACTGGCCGTCACGTTACAGAGTCAAAGAGAAGCCCCACTGGCCGTCACGTTACAGAGTCAAAGAGAAGCCCCACTGGCCGTCACGTGTTACAGAGTCAAAGAGAAGCCCCACTGGCCGTCACGTGTTACAGAGTCAAAGAGAAGCCCCACTGGCCGTCACGTGTTACAGAGTCAAAGAGAAGCCCCACTGGCCGTCACGTGTTACAGAGTCAAAGAGAAGCCCCACTGGCCGTCACGTGTTACAGAGTCAAAGAGAAGCCCCACTGGCCGTCACGTGTTACAGAGTCAAAGAGAAGCCCCACTGGCCGTCACGTGTGACATTTTCTTCAGCATAATTGTCTTCTGTTTAAAACAGAATAAATGTCACCAGAATTATTTTAGGGTGGCCTTGTTGTTTAATGAAATTGTTAAAAACTACAATTCTATCAAGCCAAAATAATTACATTTCAATATACCACTACTCAAGACAGTGCTGCCTTAGACAGCACTGTGCTGCGAGATCTAGCTGTGCCTCTAGCTCCATGTCTCAGTGTAATGCATTAAACTGTGTGATTTAATTGTCCTGAGGGCAGCCTTTTTTTAAATCTCAAATTAGAATTTATCTCATGTTGCCATCAAAGTCAAACCCAAGAGGGCATTCTTCACTTTTATTCCGGGATATGGGACTGTGTAGCAGAAAGCACAGCCGACTGCTGTAGTGTGTCGACATCATCAAAGTACCTCTAGTTGACGAGACTAAGGCCTCTTTTAGACGGCGACCATATAACCATATAACACGTCAAAGTCCCGTTGCGTTCTCATTTTTTTGGACCATTTACATGAGAACGCACACTTGAATGAAAACGCTACAAAGTGCATGCATATATATGCCAGGTCGCTAGGTGGCGCGTGTCCTTGTGGGGTCCGTGTGACGCAGCGCATATATAAACCATAGACATAAGTCACACATGCGTAGAACTACTTCCGTTCTTCTACACAGAAAGTAAACAAACGTCGCGTCCTCATCACACCCCCAGCAAACCGGACTATCCGACATGGTTGTTGTTGTTCGTTTCCCCTAGCAACTGAGGCATGCCTATGACACCATGTAAAAACGTAGGACACGGGTGAGCCGACCAGAGCTGACGTAAGCCATGATGTCACAATTTTTGCGTATCCACCGTTTTGCCTGTTTATATGGAGACCATAGGAAACGGCGTTCTAAAAGATTTCCACTCTGGGAGGTGGTTTCACTTCGTTGCGTTTTCACCTCCTGTGGACACGGTTCTCGTCTAAATGACAGCAGCAAATGATACTTTATTTTGCAGTTTTTTATGAACACGATCCTCGTGTAAAGAGCACCTAAGTGTCCTGTAACAGACATTTACCCAAGTTCAACTCTGCTTGCAGCCATCATTCTATTGTTCATGAAGCTTTAACTCAATTCAAGTCACCATGCATTATAACTTAAGGTGCATTCTTAAATGTGATCCATAATACCCATGTTAACAACTTGGCATGAGATTTACCCCCAAAAAAAGAATCCATGGCCATATTACCCATTTATTTGCATTATATGCTATATCCCCACCACCCCACCCCCACCAGGTGGTGCGAGTGTCCTCTCAGACCGGGGAGGGCATCCCCGAGCTCTGGGCGAAGATGGCGTCGTATCGGGACAAAATGCTGGACGTTGGGGACCTGCAGCGTCGCCGCAGGGCCCAGCACAAAGTCTGGATGTGGAGTCTGATCCAGGAGAGCGTCCTGCAGCACTTCCAGAACCACCCGGCTGTCAGAGGAGAGCTGCCCCACCTGGAGGACAGGGTCACCAGGGGAGCCATCTCCCCTGGACTGGCCGCTGACCTGCTGCTCAAAGCCTTCTCATCTTCTTCATCGTCATCATCATAGTTTGTCACACCCAAGGGAGCCCCCTCCCGAGGGCTGTCGGCATCCTCGTCGTTGGCACAGGGACCACTGCACTTCCTCAGAGTGAGGGACCTACTGGTGCCTGGCGTTGGATCGGTGCCCCTTGCTGTACTGCCAAGTTCTCCGAAGGGCGAATTCAAAATGTTTTTGGCCCTCATTAGTGTGTTAATGAAATTAAAATACTGTACAAGCCTTAGTCGGACACAGTGGATATGAACGGACCGGAAACCAGTACTGTTGCTTGTTTGAAGCCGTACAAGGCTTCATCCTTTTATTTTAAATCCAAACTTGAGATATGATAGATTCAAAGAATCCAGTTAGCACAAAGACTGAATCAAACTCGTTTACTCTAAATATAAGGAAAGGACACATCATTGGCCAGTATTCAGTTCTCACATACTGCAGGGGAACATTCAATATTAGACAATCAATTGACAACACAAATGTTAAATATTAAGCATTTCATATTTATAGAATATTTTATATAGACCAGGGATCAGCCAGGTATTTGTCATTACCCAAGAAGTATCTGCAACCCCACAATCCAATTGTGGCATGGCCATACAGTATCTTAGTGGATAGAGAGGCCATCTGGTAATCAGTTTGTCCCCTGGACCGATGCTGCCTGCCCGAGGATGGACAATATGAGGGCAACGACAAACATGCCCATACTATTACATACCCATAGCCTTAATTCACAAAGACAACTAGAAATAAAATATAATTTGATCAACACTTTAAATGAATAGATTAACATTTACTGGCAATGCAGAAAATGGTCCCACTGGTATTCCCAGACAGTGTGGGGAGAGACAGAGCTGGCTGGAACACTGAAGGTGTATTGCTGCCATGCTTCACGTGAGCAGGTAAACTCCAGTGTCTCCTCAGCCATGAATTAAACCAAACCTTCCCCAACAACCGTGTTTGGCAGCCAAGTTTTGTACTTGGCAAATTCCTTTAATAGTAGCCCTGGGCCTTTAATAGTAGCCCTGGGCCTTTGCGGTGCCAGTGCAGATTGCAGTTGCACTTTAGCTGTGCTGTTTTGTCAGCTGCCGTTTAAACCCTACAAAAGATATGGGTTTAGCGTTTGCTGGTCAGCTGTAGCCTAACACTTGTGAAGATGGCAATTTCGTTTCCTGACAAAATGTGAACATGCGTGACAGATTTGATGGATCTCTGTCCTCTGTTTGAGCAACACATACTGTACAGTCATAACTGTACACAACAATTTTGACTGTGTTGCTTAACCAGTCGGTTGATATCCAAAATATGGGTCATGATATGTTCTGGCAGGGTTGCAAGCAAAGAAATAAAGTCAACATATACAAATGGTTGAATTCTAGGGTTTTTAATGTCTCCTGATTTAATGGCTGGCACAAGCTTTTACGTATGCTTTTAATTAACTGAACAGACTTGTGTTTGCTTGTTGTTGGAATGGAATACATTATTGTCTCCACCAGGCCGAAGTCATGGTGAGAGAGTATGTTTTTAAATTATTATTTTTGTGTACATATCATTGATATGATTATTGCTGCCCATAAGTCAGTTTGTGTCTGAGATGCAACTTGTTTGTGGACAGTGGAGATGGGTTGAGCAACCCAAGGAGCCCATGGGGAGATTTCCTTGCTGCTTGTCATGATTGCCTTCAGTCAGCATACCCTGATTTATTTTACTTCATTAAATCTTTTTAAAATAGTGACCAGATATGTGTTTGTTGAGAGTATGTGTCTTTTGGACCCTTTGGCAATTATTGTCTAGTTTCTTTATGATTATCGCTGTTGTGAATTGTTGTGAATAGGGATAGGGATGGTACAGTCAGTCGACTCATGTGTACCTCGAC